>NC_063340.1:44785347-44878615 GCF_021869965.1 Rhincodon typus | reverse complement strand
CAAGATTCCTTCTTGTTGTGCAAGCTTGAGGCTGATATTTTCCACATCCAAGGACATGATTACACTCTGATTGCCGATTGTGGCATTGATTTCCGATTCCGAAGTTGCTGCTACATGTGGACCTCAGAGGCATTTGCAGCCAGAAAGAAAAGGAGAGGGAACATCGTTTCCCATTGTACAGCTATCAGACACTGAAAAGCCTTCAAACGGTTGAAAACATTCACTTTTATTCACCAACAGACGAAGCAAAGAGAAAACAAACAAACAAATAGAAGCTGCATTTGCCTCTGGGTACAGACAGAGACTGCTTGCCTTTTGAGCAGTAACACATTTACAGTTAATGACTGATCACTGCACCAAGCTTAAATCCACTGTAAGTGGGTAATAAATCCTGTCTGGCTTATTTCACTCGACACTGCTACACTGACTTGCCTCCAACTCAATGTCCTCACCTTTGCCCTTGGAACACTGCTCCCACTCTTCCAGCATCCATCACGTCCCCTCTTTGATTTCTCTAATTGGGAAAGCACAGCAAGTTAAGAGTATTTAACACATTCTGTGTGGGGTGTATCACAAGGCCCCTCAAGACTAATCCAAGTAGAAGGACCTCACCTTCAGCAGGTCTATCGTCTGCTCCACAACGGCGTTGGTCAAAGAATGTATCTATGCTTGATCTCAGTCAGGGGTTGGCATAATGGAGTCATCACCCATCATTGCAGAGGGTAGCCCTTAGCCTGGTTTTTCTAATGGCCAGCTATCATTATTCCAGTGTAGATGGGATTGCAGATGGGGACCCTGAAGAATCCCCATTACAGTAGACTCCAAAGGAATTGCCTGGGAAATTGAATTTTCAACTGGCCAACTGTCTACAGCTGGAACCCTCCAACATTTTCCATTTAAATCAAAGATCTCAGAGGGTTCCAAATAAATTAAGTGAAATATTTAGCCAGGAAAACTTAGACTATAAAATGCAGAGTCTAATCCTGATTAATTGTTAAAATGACCAAATATTTACCTCACACCATCCCAAACAAAACCACGCCCTCCAAAATGCTTATATCCCTCCCAGACTTTGAGCTGACACACCTCCAAGAACTAATCTAACTCGACTCCAACGTCATCAGACCAGACCCCAATATTGCCTCACCATCGGACAGGAGACATTCCCCCTGCCCTGGTCTGATCTGAACAACTCCCAACCCCAACTTATCTACCAAACCAGAACCAACACCACTCCCTTACTCACATCAGACCTGATTCTACCCAACGGCACCCGGTGCAGTCCCCTGCTGCTGGAAACAAAGCACACATCCCTGCCTCCAGAAAGTGACCCAACTCCTCCAGACATGAAATGCATCCACTCCACACCCCACCAAATCTGCTTTCTCTCATCCACCCCGAACTATCCTAAACACTACACTTCTTACCTGCTCACATTCCCCCCAAGCATCCTACCAATTTGGCACCATACCTCCTTCCCACTTGTCATATTACCCATCTGGCGCTTTATCCTGAAATTGACTGGCATCCTACACGTTTGCACTGTGCCCTTTTACCCACCTGACACCCTACCTACCTGGCATCTTACCCCTTATGCATCTGTCATTCTAACTCTGTCATTCTACCCTCTTCCCAGCTGCCACTCTTCCCAATTGGCACTCTACTTCTACCCATCAGGCACCTTACTCTCCCAGCACTGAAACATCACACTTAAATCATAGAATCTTTATAGTGTGGAAACAGGTCCTTCGGCCCAACAAGTCCATACCAATCCTCAGAGCATCCCACCAAGACCCATCTCCCTATAATCCACCTAATATACATATCGTTGAACACTACAGGCAATTTAGCATGGCCAATCCAACCAGCCTGCACATCTTTGGACCGTGGAAGGAAACCGGAGCACCCGGAGGAAACCGGGAGAATGTGCAAACTCCACACAGACAGTCGCCCAAGGGTGGAATCGATCCTGGGTCCCTGGCGCTGTGAAGCAGCAGTGCTAACCACTAAGTCACTGTGCCGCAGCTGGAAAAGTAACTGTCAGGACCTTTAAATGTCAGAACACAGCAGCTGATTGCTGTGAAAGAAGGGGCATGGTTTGCCTTCCTCTGTCAGTACTGCATTCTGAATGAACTGTTAGAATGGAAGTCTGCCTCCACATTTCAGAGGGATCCCAGATCAGAATCTCCTCTCAGAAAAGTGGATCTCCTTTCTTTCATAAAATAGAAGGACTAGATTGACAATCTGAGTGAGATTGCCCCTCATATGATAATGCAGGCCCTTATTTCCCAATAACTACCCTTGGTTGGCCCTTGAAATGAAGCAGGAGCATGAGAGTTCTGAAGGATGTGAATATCATGGCAACTCCCAGGATACTTGGCACAGACTTCTAAGATGTGGTGCCAATGATCACAGTTGACTGGTACTTTGGTGGAATGGGATCACCTTCTGTTCATGAAGTCAGCTGAATGATGATACAGTACTCTATATGTGAGTACAGTCTATGGAGCACAGCTCCTGAGGAAGGCCAGCTACATTGGTTACACAGCAACACTGACTTTGTCATGGCGAAGCAAGATGAAGTGGCATGATCTGTCAAAGATTGCACAGCAAAAGCTTTGGTACATTTGTGAGTCAGGATTGTGAGATCCCACACAGGTTTGTAGTGGATGCTTGGAAACAGCCTGTTGTATAAAAATTAGATGCAGCTGTCACCTTGATTGCTACCAGGATAGGATGGCCACCCATTCCTCATGTTACAGGTCCCATTCCAGCAGTTGGTGTAGTTCTGAACCAGGGCATGTGGTGAAACTGCCCCTCATTGATTTGGAGGAAATGGCATTGAGGATGATAGCTGCAGGGCCTAGTGTACCTCCTGCGCATACTGATGTAATTTACAACTGTCACATCTTCATGTGGAGGCTGTTTGGCAGCTGCTAAAGGTTATTGCTGGGCCTGGGCTGCAGGAACATCTTTAATAAAGGTGACAATAACTCCTGCTTTGGTTCGATCCGTTGGTCACATTTCCAATGAATCTGTGTACAGAATAGAAGAAACAGAACTGCCCTTACTAATGTGAGAAGTCAACATTCATGTCACTCCCTCTCCTTCATACATTGAGGACTCTGAATACCTCTACATAAACCATTGACTAAGGAAATGTTTTCCGATTTTCTTGAGATTGTGGTTCTGTATTATTACAGGTTTCTTACCCTCGCACCCCCACATCACCCAGGAAAGGCAGTATTTTGCATAAGACTATGTTGGCAAATATTCATAGTTCAAGGTGTGAGGAAGTCAGATCTATGCCTTTAAGTAGCCTATGAGATCTTAGATTGTCTTTGTGAATAGTTGCTGCTTTTAAGGTCACCTGTCATTACTTCAGCTTCACAAAGATGGCAATGTTTATTCTGGAATGATCAATAGCTTGGTCAAGCTTGCTTGTGACCAGGATATGTATTCCACATGGTTGGACACTGCATGCATTTCATATGCAGGTAGCTATTGTTACAGATGACTTCAACCCATATTATTGAAGTGCCTGATTGATTAAAAAGGGCATCCCCCAAAACAGCCATGTTCCTTTCTTCCTTGCACTCAATGTTCAGCATCAGTACTAAGCTACCAAATGTCCCCACATGCTGCTTTGAATTATACCTTCATCTCCTGACATTACTGTCTGAGCTGTGGTCCTACAGCTTAGATATGCCAACCATCATGCTGCACTATCAACACATTGAATCTAGAGTAGTTGTGATCGCCAATGACACCCCCCACCTCCTGTAGTAATCCATGTCCACCAAAGCACTATTGTCTCCAAAACTTATACATTGAGCATCCCCCCTTCACAATTACTATCCCTTCTGCATTCCACTATGCTGCCTCAAATCCCCAGATTGACTTCTCCAACTTCCCTACCACAGCAATGATCCCTAACAACCAACCCGACTTTCATTGAGCTGCCCCTCCCAAGACTGACCCTGGTCCACTCCCAACTGACTTGGATGCATAGCCCTGACTGATATGTGACCGGACCTCCGACTGATCACATTGCAACTTGCCAACTCGCTTAGCACGATTGCACTGGATTGCAGAACTGGCAATGGCCCCTTTCCCATTCTGTAGCATTATGGACCCTCTCACCCTGAATACCTCAAATGGTGGACTTGAGACATTGAGACTTGAGATATCAGACACTGGCCCCTGACTTAGTGTGCCGACATCCTTTGACTGAAAGTAGTCTCCATTGACTTGACTGAGGTCTACACCCCTTAGACTTTGAGGCAAGACTATTTGTTTGAATCACAAACAATGTGCTTGCCGCATAAGCTGCTACCACATAGTGCAAGTGTAAGTTGACGTAGCATGATGCTAACCAGCAACATATCAGGGCACATGGCATTACCCAGCAACCCTTTGACTGATCAATGCTGACAATAATTACAGATGGCTTGGCATTGTGACTGTACTGCAAGTCAAGACAGAAGTGCTGTGAACCTTTATGATCTGTTTCAGGAGTCAAAGTGTAAAAAAGGTAAGACAAGGAGGCACTAAAAGAGCAAAGAACGAGCCCTGAGATACATCCTGGTCCAATCCATAATTAGGTGCCCGTCGTTGTGTGCAAAGTGTCCTGTCAGCAGCAGTACATTGATAAGTCCTCATGCATTCCAAATGCAGCATTGAAGTTCAGAACTGTATTGCAAGTGGGTTGAACATGCGTCATCAAGATATGGAGGACTGATAGGGGTCCAATGCTGATCTCTGTGTAGGGTGGGGTGCCAGTGGTCACTGACTGTGGAGTGTGCTCTGAAATGTTCGCTGCTGTCAAAGAAGAAACTCAAAGGAGCAAGCAAAAAGCTGGAGGTGCAAGGTACCCACGTTGACTTTCATCTTAGGAATTTTTGACATCTAGTTTGTATCTGGGGGTGGCAGGAGAATGGGAAACTGCATGTCAATAACGCAAGATTATACAATAATCACATGTTATTAGATGCAAATAGGCCCTCACTGCTCAGTGAGAGAGATTCTTATCTCGCCTTTCAAAACTTCATGGAAGGTGCTGAGAATCTCAATTCTGCTCATCCCACCCTATTTTCCCAAGTGAGTTATCAATGTTCACATTGCTCTGGGGCTGGAAAGATTCTGCCCAATATATCTACGTATAGCCTTGTGCATATTTATCAGAAAAAATGGTTCATATTCTTTAAAGAAAAAATTGGAATGTCATGTTATGGCATAGAATCCAGAACAGACCGTCATGTACATTTAAGCCACGCATGTGACTTCATAACATGCAAAGCTTTAGTATCAATTTACCTGCCTCACCTTCATTCACTCTTATAAAATCTGTATAGAATCTTCAATCAGTTACACATACGTAGTGCACAGCATCATCCCAAGCATGGAACCTTGACCATGTGGATAAGCCTTCAATATTGTAAACATGTGAATCATTAGTGCCATTAGTGAATTTCAAGGTGTCTGTTTCAACAAGAACATGACTTGCTCGGGTGTGGGTTAACCTGTCAAAAACCACACGCTGCATCCGTGTTTGGTGCAATCACTGGGATTGTGGCTTTGGGGTAGTTAATGTGGCCAGGGTGCGTCTCATGAGGCACAGAGTGCCTGATTAGGTTGCAACCCCTGAACACATCAGGTAACTGTTAGGATTAACCAAGTGATCTGTCCACGCAGCAGAAGACCCATAAAATATTTTTAATCAACCTGTTCACACATCTTATGACTCGGGCAAGTGGAACTTGAGCCTTGACAACTGTGTTAAACAGTCCAAGACCAGGAGCTCCATAGTCTGCTGGTTAAACATCAGTAGTGGTGAGAAAAGGCCCTTAATTGACCACTTAAGTGTCTCAAAAGGCCTCTAGGAAATAATACAATCTCTACCATCCTTCCTGCTTTTAAAGTATCATGGCAATGGGAAGGTGATGGGTACTCACTCACTCACTTCCATTACCATTTTACAGGCTCTTCCACATTCCAGCCATCTGTAAGACCGGCAAAAACTGAAAAAAAAATAAAAATGTTGGAAAGCAGTAATAAAATTTTCAATGTTTTATTTTGCTGGAGTTCTGCTGTCCTGCCAATATGGACAGTGCAGCAGATGGCAGATATTCTAGGGCAAAACCTGTTTTGTAAGGTTATCTTGATCAATGCATACACATGAAGCACAATGTTAATATCTCAATATGTTTCAATTATTTTTATTGCAGGATGGGCTTGGTCTCACTGGAGCCCATTCCTTGGTCCTCTTCAGATAAGGCTGGCATGAAAAATTATCACAAATTGAAAGCATTGTGAGAGTATCTGGAGAAACATCATTTGGTTTACCTGATTGTGTCAGTGATCACCTACTTTTTAGATTTGTTCCAGGACATTGATGACACCTACAATTATTGTACATCTTTAGTTTTTCTGTTCTACCACTTTGGCAGTGATTCCAACAACTGAGAGGCTTGCTATGCCATGTAGGAAGCATTAAAGTCAACATTACATTGTGGAGTTGTAGACATACCACCAGGTAGGGATCGAAGGTACCTTTCTCCAGAAATAATTAATAAACTAGTTCATAAATTTGCTGAATTCAACTTTGCATGCATGTGGAATTTGAATTGTTAGTCTAGCATCTTAACCACGAGGTTGCTGTTCCTGGCCTCTGCAAGTTTCAAAAGTTAAAATCTTCCTTCTGGTTCATTATAGATTGTGCAAATATGTGTCTTAACTCTAATGCATGGGGAAATCCCTTTATAAACTTAAAATGCTATAGAACCCTGCCTTCCTTTTGTGATCCAGCAATAGATAAAATGCTAAAATCACTGGTCCCCAATGAAAAATGCATCTGTGATCTCCTTGTTAGTACTGTGGTCAGTGAACAGGCTGGTACAACACATTGTCTCTGTGGGAGCAAGGAAAGAGTCAAATGAATGGAAGACTGATGCTAACTGCCATGGGCAATGTTAAACAGATATTGCCTGAAGGACAGCTCTACCTTCTCACTGTCTCATTACTGAATCTCACCTCCAGAAGTGTATCTCCATTAATTAGTTCTGGCTGGTACAATAGATCCAATGTGCAATTGCATGCCAGGACTCAGCAGTATACTCTCAATTCCAACTTAGATAATAGGCAGATCTTTCCTGAACATGCTTAGATTACTCTGCCAGTTTGCTGCCAAAATTCCTGGGATTAGAGAAAATGAAGCAGTAAGTATGCCTAACATAAAAACAGAAAGTTTGTCTCCACAGTTGTTGCCAGATCTTCTGAATGTCTTCATTCTGTTTCTTCACTCTCTGTTTTTTATTTGTGATCTCTATTATTGACAGTACCTTCATTTTATTTGAGTAATTATCATCGGGTGTGATTCTGATGGAAGCAAAAGAATTAAACAAAAAGAAAAAACACTGTTTATTATTGTTTCTGGAGGACCCTGTTCTGTCTTTAGAGGGTTGTTTAGCTTGTGTCAGGTTGGTAGCCTCTGGTACTCCCTCTTCAGGTTCTGCCTCTGGTTTTGGGTATGTAACTGACCAAATTTCATAGAATCATAGAATCCCTACAGTGTAGAAACAGGTCATTGGGCACATTGAGTCCACACTGACCCTCTGAAGAGCATCCCATCCAGTCTCACCCCCCACCACCCCACACGAACACTGTAAGCCAATATTTCCTATGGCCAATCCACCCAACCTGCACATCTTTACACTGTGGCAGAAAACCGGAGCACCTGGAATTTGGATTGGACCTCAAGTCTGACATGCAGGTGGGAAAAGATTCTGCTTTGACACACCTATACTTACCTAAAAATTCCAAATCACTCTCTTTACTGTGCAGAAATCATGAAACGTGTAAAAAATAGCAGCATCTCTGCTTAAATAAAAACTCCAACTTCAGCCTTTCAAGTAATGTCAATAACAACATAAGATATCCCATTCTGAACTGCATGTTTCAAACAGTTGTACCTATTGAATATCCTCAGCATCAGCATCCAAACTCAAATTTCTTCAGGCAATGTCATCGTAGGTGAGCAATGTCAGTGATTGACTATTGTACCTCACTCTCAGTATTGCCGGCCATAATTGTATTTCTCCACAGCAATTGCTCACCAACAACACTGATATTCGGGTTGGTGTTATCATTTCAAGCCAACAAAAGTCAACAAACAGACTGAAGCAAACAAGAAACATAATGTAGTCGATAAAAAAAGAAAATAGCCAGTATGGAAGTTTAATCATATTTTAAATGGATAGACGTGTTTGGGTAAGGTTATTGTATTTTCTGCAATAGCAGTTGATACATTATTTAAAATACAGCTGTATTCTGTAAGTGGTCTTTGCATTACTGAAGTGTAGGTGAAAAGTGAAATCTACTGACTTACATAAACTTTTCTTACAATGATGAATATAAACTTTGGAAGGAACTGTACTTGTAAGGAAATGCAGTTTGTATATAATAGTGATGATTCTTGATAAGGCTCAAGACATTAAAAAGCAACAACATATCCTATCAGGATATCTAAAATTATAAAGTGTTTCATATTTTCATCTTGTGCAACAGGTGAGATTTTCCACTTTGGCAGCAATGCAATCAAAGTAGAGCAGAATGGAACTTCCAGTCACCCAAGTATCCTACATGAACCTGGGCAATTTTCCCAAGATCAGTCTTACGTAAATTATTTTGGCAGGAAAACCATTACTGCTTTGGTCTACATCAGACAGCCTCCCACAAGGAGACTAGGATATAATATTGATTCTGCTGCAGGGTTCTGGTGACTGCAATAGATAAAAGGGTTTGGCTGTCACTTGCCTGTTTTCCAGCATAAATTCAAAGCGGGAGGTTTCATTTTTAAATCTCCTCCACAACTCTAGCAATACTGGAATCTAATAAATTTTGTTGTGACACTGGTACAAATTGGCAATAAATATTAGTCATGCATGCAATACCCATGTCCCAAGTATTAATAAAAAAAAGTGTCCAATAATGTTCAAATAGTGGCAGAATGAAATGTATATAACAAAGTATAATTTCAGTATTAACATCTTATTTGAATACATTGACCCATTCTTGAAAGTATATTTCTAGTACCTAGCTGATATGATAGAATAATAATGGCTTAGACCAATGTGATGCTCATGTGATCATAGTCCCAGAGGATGATAGGCTGCTCTGTCACTAGAGAGGGACAACAGATCATAAGTCTAGTCTGAAGGTCACCATGCCTTAGGCGATGGGCAAGTTGAGAGTGTGCAGCCTTCATGGTGACCTCAGCTGATATAAGAATTAAATCCATGCTGTTGACATTAGTCTGCATCGCAAACCAGCCATTTAGTCAACTGACCCCAATGCCCACCAATCACCTGAGTAAAAATAGAAATGTAAGATAATCAGTGCAGAAAATTCTGCTAACTGCCATTTTGTGGTAAGGTTTAATGAAGATTGAATACATTCATCAATTTTTTACAAATCAGCATCAGTGATGCAAATGTAGCAAATCTACTAAATCCTTTATAAATATTTCAAATATCCATGAGTATAGTTATCGCAAATTATTTCTACATATATGATTTTATAGCTTCACTTTCATGGATACTGACAAACATAGTGCAACTACCTCATAAATAACAAAATCTCTTATCTTCCACATTTTGTACAGCAGTCATGATTAAACTTCGAAATAAATAATTTGTGCAATGAAAGCATTTGTGATAATTATTACACATAAATACATTGAAATAACAACACAAAAACAGGCCATTCTACCAACTGACCTATGGAATTTACGCTTCACATAAACCTCGTTTCAAACTATTTCATCTTACTCTATCAGCATATCCTTCTATTCCTTTTTACCTTATGGACTTGTCTAGCATCTCCTTAAATGCGTCAGTGTTATTTGTCTCAACTCCTCAATATGGCAGGAATTTTCATGTTTTAATCCCTTTCTGTGTCAAGAAAATTCTCCTGAATTTCTCATTTAATTTATTAGTGACTATCTTACATTTATCATCCCTAGCTGGGATTCTCCATAAAGGAAACATTGTTTCTAAACGCTATCAAAACACACACATAAATTTATAAAGGTCTATTAGGTCATCCTCAGTCTTCTCTGAGACCCATTCTGTTCAGTTTTTCTTATAACCTTTTAGCTCTGGTGTCATCCCTGTATTTTTTATACCTTCTCCAGTAGGTGAATTAGGGCTGTTGCTTCCAAAAGCAATTTTTTTTTCCCTATGACAGATGTTAAGCTAACTGACATGTAGTTTCCTATCCTTTGTCTCCATCCCCCCCCCCTGCTCCCCCCCCCCCACCTTGAATAAAGAAGTTATATTCATTATCTTCCAATCTAAGAGACTGTCCCCAGATCAAGGGAGTTTTGGAAAATTAAAATTAACTTATCAACGATCTCACTTGTCACTTCTTCTAAGACCCTAGGATGAAGTCAATCAGGACCCAGGCCCTTGTCAGCTCACAGATCCAACAATTTACTCAGTACCACTTCTCTGGTCATTCTTTGCTGTGCTTTAGATTCTGCCTATGCCCTCATATTTGCCTTTATGTAAACATAAAAAATAGTCTGGAATACCCCACCTTTCTCCCTTAAAGTGAATGTAAAATGCAATCATATTATAGTTGTAGCTACTTAGGGGTGCCTTCACACTGAGATTATTAATTAATCCAATCTCATTGCATAATACCAGGTTTATTATAATCTGTTCTCTGGTCAACTCTAGAATGTACTTTACAAATTGTACTTGGCTGATTTCCATTTTGTTTAATCACACCACGCTTTCCTTCAATAATGAGAATGGGTCAAAAATATAATGAATAATGATGTTTTACTCAAGAAAAATGCGCAGACATGTTTTTGTTAACTTAAGGTGTTCAAAGATTTCACGACTGACACAGTACAACTGGTAAGATATTCTTTTAGTATAAAGTGGTTGACAAAGAATAATGCCAATAGTTTTATCAATTCTCCTGTGACAAGGCAGGGAAGGTTGCTGAGTTGATAAAATGCGAAGGAAGCATGTTGGGATTGCTCTCCAATGTAGTCATGATAAAGTTTCCCATGTTGAGGTGAATGCTGAAAAGGCTGCTCCTGAACTGAGATGGGCAGCCAATCTGAATAATTAAAATCTGTTAAGAGCAATTTTTCATTTGGAGTGTAAGTAGGGGAGGCATCATTGTATTTCATTTTAGAGTTGTTTTTGTGTGAGTAATATGAGAAGCCTGATAGCATGTTTGTTTATATTCACTTTAATGAGGTTTTACAACGCTTTAAGTGAAAAAAAGGAAGCAATAATTTAGTGCATTTAAAAAACATACATGTATGTGCTTCTGGATAGCAACAGATGTGCAGGGATACACATCAAGACAGAAAGAGCCTTAATATCAGTTAGAGAATCAGTGGGTGTGCACCAGAGAAAGACTCGGTAAATTGAGTTGAGGAAGCTCCTATGTTTGCTTTAAGTTAAAGTAATAGTGAGTTTAATTTGTAATTTTATTTTAGATATCTCAGGGTAAGTTATCAGCTGAGGAAACAAAAAGGCATCAATTAAATGCACAGAAATTTGCTGGAAGGAAACTAATTGCAGCTGTGTCAGCCTATCTAAAATGTTTTGGTGTGGAGATGATATACATTCTCACTGGAGGGTTTGTGCTTCAAAGGATATTGCCATGATAAGTTGAATAGTGTGAATTTAAGTCCTTTTCTGGTGTCTGTAATAAATATTTCCAACATTTTTGTCTATTTGATATAGTTCCTGGTTTACTTTTTTAATAAATATTTTAATCTGCTTATTAAACAAGAAAAACATGAACAATATGTCTGCCATGACTCTCTTAAATGGTGGGACAGACACAAAGGGCTAACTAGGCTACTGCTGCTCCTGTATTCTATGTTTCTATTTGAACAAACAATTTCCCATGAGAGTTTGCCACCTGACATTGGGCCCCATCATTTTTAAAATTGTAATTTCCTGAAATTTTTTAGGCCCACTGTCTTCAGCCAATCTCAGCATTGTAAAGGCACAGTCATCAAGGACCAAAAAGAGCAAAACAACAAGACTTGTTTCCTTCTCTGTATGCATTCCCATGAGAAACTCCCAAGAGACTCTACCTTAGTCATTGACAGGAAAATCAATAGCAAGATTCTATCCAAAGGCCCTGTATCAGAAACTTTACATAACTTCTCTCTGTCTGATTTTATTCAGGAAAGCTAAAGTCTGCAAACCAAAGAGTACACTAAAATCTACCATCTCCACAAAAAAGGTTCTCTAATGTATAGAACAACACCAAACCCAACTGGAATTATACAATCCACATTAGGGGGATCTACACACTATGTCACAAACTCTAAGCATTTCGCTAAGAGAATACAGTAAACAACAATCAACTTATTACACACAATGGTCAGTTTTCATTTTGAGTATCTGCTCTTGCTCATCGAGCCAGTTTATTTGATTGCAGACATTTGGTCACCCTTCTAGGTAATATCGTCAGTGCGCCTCCGGTGAAGCATTGGTGTTCTGTCCCATTTGTTATTTATATGCCTCGGTTTGTCTTGTGCCAAACAAGCCAAACAGAGACATGCCAGGGAATTCCTGGATGCCTGGCATTCCAACCGAAACTCCATCAACAAACACATTGAACTGGACCCGATATACAAACCGCTGAAAAACAGAACCAGAAGTAATGCCAACCACCCCAGCAAACTGAGGCATATAAATAACAAGCGGGACAGAACACCAACGCTTCACCAGAGGCGCACTGACAATATTACCGAGAAGGATGATGAAACGTCTGCAATCAAATACACTGGCTCGGCGAGCAAGTTGCAACCTCATCCACGACTTGATCTACAAATCTTCTCAAAAACTTTAAGTAACTGCTCAAAACTGTTGCAATTGGACAAGTTTGTCTCATCATCAGACAATGTTTGGATGAAAATGTCTCCTTATCCAATAGAAATGTAATGTCACTGGATCAAATTTGTCATCTTCCACTGGTAGAATCATAGAATAGAATCATAGGGTCCCTACAGCGTGGAAGCAGCTCATTTGGCCCATCGAGTCTACACTGACCCTTCAAAGAGTATCTCACCCAGCCACTCCTACACGCTCTGATGTGCCTTAACTCAACATAATTCCAGTGATGAGATTCCTATTACAAATTAACAATTGGCACTGCTATGCGGTCTACATTGTTACCAAGATTTACTATTGTCTTTATGGAAGAGTTTGAACAAGCAACATTTTAATCAACTTCTCTTCAACTTAGACTCTGGTTTTGATACGTCAATGACAGTTTAAACGTGTGATTATGTGATAGGATAGAACTTCCTGGATTCCCACAATGCTTCGGCAATTAACACTCAAAAATTTGTTTTTTGCAAGTGGTGGCACAACAGCTTTCTACATTTTTATCACATTTACCGCTACATCAAAACTATTGTAAGCCCACTTATACGAATAGATATTTCCAATACATATCTTTTCATTACCCTTCTACCCTCCAATCAGTTTTTGACACTTATTATAAGAGCCTACTCCATCAATGACAAGAAACATCAACAGCAAGAATGTCAGCACATTAAGTTTGTACTTTAACTCATTAGATATCCTTCACACAACATTAATAAATGTCCACCCATTATTTACTTCTTAGTAACTACTTCCATTAAGACAAGAATCAATCTCCCATACATCTGTTCCACTTTTCACAGACAACAATGTATATGTAAGTCAGCAGGCATAACATTCTGATATGCCATCTGAAAAACTCCACTCCATCTTTCATACCAAAAAGACAAGTAATTTTCTCACCATGTATCAGAAATTGACAGTTTCCATCCATATCCGAGAAAGAGGCCACAGTCCATATATTGGACTGATGCTCACTCACCTGACTGGTCATCCACTCTAACTACAAGTGGTGGCAAGTGGAGACCACATCAATAGAATTAGAGGCCAGAGCAAGGAATGCCTAAAGTGAACCACAGCAACAATAAGGATGAGGCCAGCCCAACAATCTGTCCATTGAAGAGGGGGAAAAGCCTGAAAAGCAGTCTGCTGCAGTATAATTCTGCAAGCAAAGGAGTTCAATGCCAACCTCAACACCAGACTGTGGAGAGGGAACCTTGTGAAATGCTGACTACGCACATGAAAAGGCCACAGCAGAGAATGTGGCAAGTTGCAAAAATTTCAATTAGCCCAGTGAGTAATTCATTAGTATAGATTGGAGATCAGACAATCTAATGGGGCTAAACACAGATAAGTCCCCTGGACCCAATGGAAATAATGGATGAATTGGTTGTAATTTCCTAAAAGTTGTTAGATTCTCAAGAAGTACCAAAGGATTGGAAAATGTGATACCAATGTGATACCCCTATTCAAAAAGGGAGAGACGCAAAAAACTGGTAACTGTAGGCTGATTTACCTAACATTTATTGTTGGAAAAATATTGGAATCAATTATTAAGGAAGTAATAGCAGAACTTTCAGAAAATCCTAATCTAATCAAACAGAATCAAGGATGGCTTCATGAAAGGAAAATTGTGTCGAGCTAATTTGGTAGAGTTTTTGAGGAAGTCTCAACCAGAATAGTGGGTAACTAGTTAATGTGTTTTATTTGGGTTTCCAGAAGACATTCGACAAGGTACCTCACATAAAGTTAAGTCATAAGATAAGATCCCACGGTGTTGAAAGTAGCATGTTGGCAGGATAATGAATTGGTTTACGGGCAGGAAACAGTGAATGGGGATTAGGGGTTCTTTTTCAGGTTGGTGACCCGTGACCAGTGGGATTCTGGAGGGATCAGTGGTGGAACCAAGAATCTTTACAATATATATGAACAACTAGGAAGAGGGAAGTAAATGTATTGTAGTCAAATTTGCAGATGACACTGAAATAGATAGAAAATCAGTTTCTCAGATGGATGCCAACTGTTTCCAGAAAGATATTGATAGGCTAAATAAATGGTCAAAAAATTGGCAAATGGAGTATAATGTAGGAAAATATGAATAGTTTTCTTTTTGGAAGAACATACTATTATTTAAGCAAAAAGAAACTGCAGAAAGCTGCGATACAAAAAAAGAATTTGGGGATACTTGTGCAAAAAACAGAAAGCTAGCACACAAGGTGCAGCAGGTAATCGGGAAAGCTAATGGAATGTTGGCCCTTATTTCAAGGGAGTTGGAGTATAACAGTAGGGAAGTCTTATTGCAACTTAAGGCGCTGGTGAGACCACATCTGGAGTACTGTGAGCAGTTTTCATCCCTTTACTTAGGAAAGGTATCATTTCATTGGAAGCAGTTCAGAGGGGAGGCAATAGCCTAGTGGTATTATCACCAGACTGTTAATCCAGAGACCCAGATAATGTTCTGGGGACCCAGGTTCGAATCCCACCACGGCTGATGGTGGAATTTGGATTCAATAAATATCTGGAGTTAAGAGTCTAATGATGATCATGAATCCATTGCCGAGTGTTGGGAAAATCCATCTGGGTCACTCATGGCCTTTAGGGAAGGAAACTGCCATCCTTACCTGGTCTGGCCTACATGTGACTCCAGACCCACAGCACTACGGTTGACTCTTAACTGCCCTCTGGACAATAAATGCTTCCTAGCCAGCGACACGGTCATCCCATAAATGAATAAAGGAAAAAAAAAGAGAAGGTTAACCAGGATGATCCCTGCTGTGGTGGAATTGTCTTACGTGCAAAGGCTAAACAGTTTGGGATTCTACTGACTGGAGTTTAGAAAAATGAGATGTGATCTCATTGAAGCATACAGGAATCTTAAGGGGCATGACTGGGTAAATGCTAAGAGGATTGTGTTTATTCATTAACAGGATTAAGATGTTGCTAGCTCGGCCAGAATTTATTGCCCATCCTTAATTGCCCAGAGGCCGTTTAAGAATCAACCACATTGCTGTGGGTCTGGAGTCACATGTCGGCCAGACCAGGTAAGAATGGCAGTTACCTTCCCTAAAGGACATTAGTGAACCCCTTACGTGAGAGTCTAGAATCAGAGGGTTTGTCTCAGAAGAAAGTGGTGGCAATTTCAAACTGAGATAAGGAGGACGTTCTTCTTTCAGAGAGTGGTGAGCCTACGGAAGTACTTACCACAGAGAGCTGTGAGGGTAGAGTCCTTGTGTACATTTAAGGCTGAGATAAGTACAGACTTCATCAGTAGAGGAATTAAGGGTGACAGGGAAAGGGCAGAAAAGTGGATGTGAGGAATGTCCTACTGAATAGCAGACCTTGAGAGCCAAATGACCTACACTTGTTCCTATTTCTTATGGTCTTAGAGGGATGGGAAACAAAACAGCATTCAGAAAATCCAATCCCAGAAAGTGCAGGAGGAAGTAACTGGTCTTTGATGCAATGAAAGAATCCCTGACAGTCACTATTCTGGCAAACCTGCTGACCCTTTCCACCAATTTCAGTTCTTATTTCTGATTTACAAAAACCACAGTTCTTTTGACTTTTATTTAGAGTTATAAAGAATGTCTTGAATGTCAAATGTGATGTGAGGTTTTTCATTTATATATACTTTACCATCATTTTTTTTTCGTTTGGATTTTTGAATTTAAACTAAGTGGCATATGATTTTTTAACGTATCTGAATGAGTTTAATGTTTAGATTGTAAGTCTTTCTGTAGCCACAGTGATTTCTTTTAAAATTGTTTCAAAGAGACAGCCTCCAAAAACTAATTGGTTACTGTTTAAATTTGAAGAGTTTATGAATAAATAAAGTTCACATTAAGCTTTGTGATGGAAGATTCTGGACTTTTGTTTTTAGCTTTTAGCTGGGCCAGCTGATTAACCACATGTCAGTGAGAATGGACTGCCTCAAGTGCAACACCACCTTTCCAGCCCTATACCTACATCAACTGCTGAGCCTGTCACTGCATTTAGCACAGGCACCATAAAGCTTATCTTACAGATAAACACTCAAACTTACAATCCTCCCACATCACCCTTGGAAGTTGCATGACTTGTGATTTTCCTTCAGCCAGCACTGCCCTTTTGTATCATCATTGCATAATTCTTCAACATTATTGACATGAGCAGGTTCAATCTGCAAGCACCAATGGCATGTATTTAATCATCTTTGGCCAGCGTCTCTTCCCTCAACACCCACAAACTGAATGCATATGAAATTGATAAAACAATAATTGCAAATTCAATGTTCTGCATGTTGCAAATAGCAGGTTCATGTTTTGTTCACTATAATGCAAATGTCTGCGAAATGTCGATCCCCATGCTTTTGGCCATCAAACTTACACTTACTCCTCCCACCTTGTGCAGTTCCAGCCATTTTCTGGTCTCAATTTGCTTCCAGAGAAGGGAGATTTATGGCTGGCAAAGCAGATTGCTCTGGAAACTATCAGCACAGAACCCACCCTGGTCATTTGATGCTCCCCCAAAACCTACATGTCCCTATTACCACACACTACCCCAACAATCTCACCAGATCTTCTTGTGTAACTGAATAAAAAACTAAAGAACTGCGTATGCTGGAAATCAGAAGCAAAAGCAAGAATTGCTGGAAAACTCAGCAGGTCTGGCAGCATCTGTAGAAAGAAAACAGAGTTAACATTTCAAGTTCAGTGAGCCTTCTGCAGAATGGTCTTCAGAATCTTCTTCCATGGCCAACATTTCTCTTTCGGTCCTCTGCAGCACTCCAGTGAAGCAGGAATAACAGCATCTCATTTTCTGCTTGGTGGCCCTATAGTTTTCTGGATTCAATATCAAATTCAATAATTTTAGGGCCTGAGTAGCTTCTTCCATGAACTTTATCCACCCCCACACCCCAGACCTTGTCATCATAGGGGCTGCTTTCATCACAGTTAACCTATTTTCACCCACTTATGGCACCCATTTAGAAGCTTTTCTTTCTTTCTGACTCACCATTCTCCATTTCTTCGTCTGCCCAACTGCTGTTCTCTCTCAATGGGCTCATCTCTACCCATTTTTTACTTTTCTCCCCTCGCCCCAACCTCGTCTTCAGCATATACACCAACATTTTCCTAGCTACAACTAGTTCTGGAGAAGTGTCACCAGACCTGAAAGGTTGACTCTGCTTTCTCTCCACAGATGCTGCTAGGCCTACTGAGTTTCTCCAGGAATTTCTGTTTCTAATGAGTTAAGTAGTTAATTCTGATCATGAATCACAACAGGAAACTCAACGAGGTTTAAAACCTTGTACAAATGAAAAATACTGCGAATGCTGAAAATCAGGCCTTTCCTAAGGCTGATTAAGTTATCACACTTTGATCAGAATTGGATCAGCCTGAATCAATAAAAATTGGTGTCTCTGATAAGTTGACATACTTCAGGATTTTGATGTTCCAATAGCATTGCCGTGATTATGCACAGACAGGTTTTGGTGAGCGTAGACATTTCAGAGCACACAGAAATGTAGGACAAAGAAAGGCTGTGAAGCCTCCTTGAAAAATACAAGTTGTGAAAAGGAGATAATATTGAAACTCTTGATGTTTTTGTGAATACCACTCCCAATGCTCAATGGGTGTGTAACCTATTTATTGACTGTACTCTTGAAGTTCAAATAATTAAATCTGGTTGCAATTCAAAAAGAATTATTGCGTTTTTTTGAATAGATACTGGGTTAGAAATCAACATGCCCATTTTGCGTTATAGGGTTATGCTTGGTACATTGCTTACTCCTGAATGGTAAAGCACATGGTGCCCTTGATAGAAGCAGCAAAAGTAGCAAGACTGATGAATGTACTCTGGTGAATTTCAATGTTCATCACCAACAGTGGCAACTGAAGCACCCTTGTTGACAAAGCCAACTAAGTTCTGAAGCACATTACTACTACACTGGCCCTCTGGCAAGACGGAGAAAATAAACTTTTTGACGTTTTTGCCATCAGAAATCTACCTGTTGCAGATTCATCTGTTCACATCAGAGAGGTAGAAGTCACCACCACACTCTTACATTTGAGATAAATTCCAGTCTTCAATGAGCAAATCTTATAACAATTTGTGAGACACGTGTGCTGAATGAGGTTGAATCAGAACTGATCCGGCATGCATGAGGCATTATGGGCCATTAGTAGTGAAGATTTTGGAATCAGCTACAATCTGTAACTTCATGGCCGAGGACAAACTTCACTCCACTATTACTATCAAGAAAGAGGAAACCTGGCTCAATAAGAATAGAAGATGCGGTCATGAGTAGCACCAGGCAAACCTTAAAATGAGATGAAAAATGAGGTGAAGCCTCTATAGTCATTGAGTTATAGAGTAATACAGCATGGAAACAGGCCCTTCGGCCCAAACTGGTCCATGCTGACCATGGTGTCCACTCAGCTAGTTCCAATTGCCTGCATTTGGTTCATATCCCTCTAAACCCTTTCCATCCATGCACCGAACCAAATGTGTTTTCAATGTTGCTATTTTACCTGCCTCAACCACTTTCTCTGGCAGCCCATTCCACATACACACTACTCTCTGTGTGAAGAAGTTGCCCGTCAGGTCCTTCTCAAATCTATCCCCTCTCACCTTAAACCTATGCCCTCTAGTTTTCCCTGGGAAAAAGACTGTATGCATTCATCCCATTTATGCCCCTCATGATTTTATACACTTCAGTAAGGTCACCCCTCATTCTCCTATATTCCAAGGAGTAAAGTACTATCCTGGCCAATCTTTCCCTATAACTCAGGTCTACTAGTCCTGGCAACATCTTTGTAAATCTTCTTTGCACATTTTCCAGTTCAACTATGTGTTTCCTATAACAGGGTGACCAAAACTGCACACAGTACTCCAAGTGCGGCCTGACCAACGATTTATACAACTGTAACATAATGTCCCAACACCTACACTCAATGCCTAAGCAAATTTGAAATTGGTGAGAACTTAGGAACCTCTTCAGCGTTTGGAGTCACACCTAAATTATGGCTGCAGTTTTTGAAGACTAATTATCCTAGCTCCAAAGCATCTGAGCAGGATTTTACTGGATAGTGTCCCTGACCAAACCATCTTTGATCTGCTTCATCAATGACCTTCCCTCCAACATAAGGTTATGAGTGGGAATGTTCACTGACAATTACAGTGTGTTCAGTCCTATTCTAACCTCCTCAGATGCTGTATGCATGAGATTTGGACAAAACTCATGTGTGGGCAGATAAGTGGCAAATGTGATGACAGAAGCAGTAACAGTAAGGAAAGTTTGTAGTCAATTAATTTTTTGTGGAGAGAGATAGTAGGAACTACAGATGCTGGAGAATCCGAGACAACAAGGTGCAGGGCTGGATGAACACAGCAGGCCAAGCAGCATCATAGGAGCAGAGAGGCTGACGTTTCGGGCCTAGACCCTTCATCAGAAAAGGGGGAGGGGAAGGGGGTTTTGAAATAAATAGGGAGAGAGTGGGAGGCGGATAGAAGAGGGATAGAGGAGAGGATAGGTGGAGAGGAAACAAACAGGTCGAAGAGGCGGGGATGGAGCCAGGAAAGGTGAGTGTAGGTAGGGAGTTAGGAAGGGGATAGGTCAGTCCAGGGAGGACGGACAGGTCAAGGGGGCGGGATGAGGTTGGTCGGTAGGAGATGGAGGTGCGGCTTGAGGTGGGAGGAGGGGATAGGTGGGAGGAAGAACAGGTTAGGGAGGCAGGGACGAGCTGGACTGGTTTTGGGATGCGGTAGGGGGAGGGGAGATTTTGAAACTTGTGAAATCCACATTGATACCATTGGGCTGCAGGGTTCCCAAGCAGAATATGAGTTGCTGTTCCTGCAACCTTCGGGTGGCATCGTTGTGGCACTGCAGGAGGCCCAGGATGGACATGTCGTCTGAGGAATGGGAGGGGGAGTTGAAATGGTTCGCGACTGGGAGGTGCAGTTGTTTGTTGTGAACTGAGCAGAGGTGTTCTGCAAAGCGGTCCCCGAGTCTCCGCTTGGTTTCCCCGATGTAGAGGAAGCCACACCGGGTACAGCGGATGCAGTATACCACATTGGCAGATGTGCAGGTGAACATCTGCTTGATGTGGGAAGTCTTCTTGGGGCCTGGGATGGGGGTGAGGGAGGAGGTATGGGGGCAGGTGTAGCACTTCCTGCGGTTGCAGGGAAAAGTGCCGGGTGTGGTGGAGCTGGAGGGGAGTGTGGAGCGGACAAGGGAGTCACGGAGAGAGTTGTCCCTCCGGAAAGCAGATAAGGGTGGGGAGGGAAAGATGTCTTTGGTGGTGGGGTCGGATTGCAGATGGCGGAAGTGTCGGAGGATGATGCGTTGGATCCGGAGGTTGGTGGGGTGGTACGTGAGGACGAGGGGGATTCTTTTTTGGTTCTTATTGCGTGGACGGGGTGTGAGGGATGAGGTGCGGGAGATGTGGGAGACACGGTTGAGGGCGTTCTCGACCACCGAGGAGGGGAAGTTACGGTCCTTGAAAAACGAGGACAACTGAGATGTACGGGAGTGGAATGCCTCATCCTGGGAGCAGATGCGGCGGAGGCGAAGGAATTGGGAATAGGGGATAGCATTTTTGCAGGAAGGTGGGTGGGAGGAGGAGTATTCTAGGTAGCTGTGGGAGTCGGTGGGCTTGAAATGAATATCGGTTTCTAGGTGGTTGCCCGATATGGAGACAGAGAGGTCCAGGAAGGGGAGAGAGGTGTTAGAGATGGTCCAGGTAAACTTAAGGTTGGGGTGGAAGGTGTTAGTGAAGTGGATGAACTGTACGAGCTCCTCGTGGGAGCACGAGACAGCGCCGATACAGTCATCAATGTAACAGAGGAAGAGGTGGGGTTTAGGGCCAGTGTAGGTACGGAAGAGGGATTGTTCCACGTAACCTACATAGAGGCAGGCGTAGCTTGGGCCCATGCGGGTACCCATGGCTACCCCCTTTGTCTGTAGGAAGTGGGAGGAATTGAAAGAGAAGTTGTTGAGTGTGAGGACGAGTTCGGCTAAGCGGATGAGGGTGTCAGTGGAGGGGGACTGGTCGGGCCTGCGGGACAGGAAGAAGCGGAGGGCCTTAAGGCCATCTGCATGGGGAATGCAGGTGTAGAGGGACTGGACGTCCATGGTAAAGATGAGGTGTTGGGGACCGGGGAATTGGAAGTTCTGGAGGAGGTGGAGGGCGTGGGTGGTGTCACGGACATAGGTAGGGAACCTTTTAATTGTTATTACAAATTTCCGATAACTTCTTTGTCACTTTTAAAAAGGATCAATTCTAACATTTGGATAATAAGGATTCCTAGTCTATGTGAACTGGTAAGCCTTGAATTTGAAGCAAAACCAATAAGGGTGGCATAGAGGCTCAGTGGTGAGCACTCTGCCTCACAGCTCTAGGGACTTGGGTTCAATTCCTGTCTTGGTTGACTGTCTATGTGGAGTTTGCCTGCTCTTCCCATGTCTGTGTGGGTTTCTGCCAGGTGCTCTGGCTTCCTCCTACAATCCAAAGATGTGCAGGTTAAGTGGATTGGCCATACTAAATTGTCTGTCGTGTCTAGGGATGTGCAGGCCAGGTGAAATAGCCATGGTAAAATGTGGAGTTACGGTGATAGGGTAGGGGGCTGAGTCTGGGATGCTTTGGGGGTGTCGGTGCAGACTCTTCCTACACTTTAGGGATTCTATGGTTCTATGAACAGGAAGGAAATTAGAAAATGGTGGATGTGTGACCACCAGAAGATAAAGACAATACAGAGTTGGAGAGGAAAGACATACAATGAATCAAATCAAGTAGCTGATTCCCACACAGTCAGAAGGCACACTTAGGATTGCTGCTGCATTTCTTTCGCTTCTGAATAATTAAATAGTCAGAATCAGCCATAGGGTATAGCTATAGGTTCTTCTGGCACACCCAACAGGAGTTGAAAAAGTTCAAAAAGAAGTGTGCCATATAGGGAAGATTGCAAAGGTGAAACCTTGTTTATGTTGCAACTGCTGCCTGCAGAAATTGGTCAAGTCTTTGAAGGAAAAAGCTGAAATTATGCTTGGAAGAATTACTTTGCTAAAACTGAGACCATACAAGAAGAGTGGATTTCCTATTAACTCTATGAGATGGTCTCTGTTGAATCTGCTATCCCTGCATGTAATTCATAGCTGATTCAAAATGCCATTTGTTAAAATTTATGCTGACTCTAAGGTGTGCTGAAACAAAGTTATAAAATGTGGTAATTTTTTAGAGAGGATGTTAAGTAATTTTGATTTTTGGATCTCCATGAAGATCATAACATAAATAACAGGCATGTCACACAAGTGGTAGACAATGCCCAATGCTGTCATCTCTAATGACAAATTTAACAGTCTCCACTTGAGCTTCAAAAGTCTTACCATCACTGGAAATTCCACCATTAACATCCTGGAGAGTTATCTTTATCCAGCCATGTTAACACTAGGGTTGCAAAAACAGATTGGAAGCTGGAAATTCTGCAGCTGGTATCTCACCACCTGATTCTCCAAAGCCTGCCTATCATCTATATGGTACAAATGAGGATTGTTGAAAAATTTCCACTCAACTGAATGAATGAAGCTCAATTAATACTCATGAAGCCTTACACTATCTAGGACAGAGCTGCTACTTAATAAGCACTCTATCCATACTTTAAACATTTACTCCCACCAACAACAGTAGCAACAGTGTGTAATGTCTACAAGATACAGCAATTTGCCTAGCTTTCTTTGATAGCATCTTGCAATCTCTATCACCTTGAAGAACAAGAGTAGCAGACACGCTAACCACTTGTAAATTCCCCTCCAAGCTACATACCATCATGACTTAGATCTATAACACCCTGCTTTCACTGTCACTAGATCAATAATTGGGATTCTCTCTCTCATAGCACTGAAGCACTATTCATACCAGAAGGACTACAGTAGTTGAAGGCAGCAGCTCACCATGACCTTCTAAAGGACAACTAGAGATGGTCAGCGAATGCTGTCCTTGCATTGAGCATTGGTCAGCTTCAAGACCCTGAATGAACAAAAAGGTGCTAGACTTCTCTTAGAGTCATACAGCAAGGAAACAGACCTTTCGTCCACCCAGTCCATAGCAAACATAATCCCAAACTAAACTAGTTTCAACTGCCTGCTCATGTCCCTCCAAACCTTTCATTTGCACATATCCAAATGTCTTTTAAATGTTGTAATTGTACCCACATCTATTACTTCCTCAGGAAATTCATTCCACACACAAACCAACTTCTGTGTAAAAAAATTGCCTCTCATGTCTCTTTTAAATCTCTCTCCTCTCACCTTAAAAATGTGCCCTCTCGTCTTGAAATCCCCCATCCTAGGGAAAAGACAGCTACTATTAACTCTGTCTATATTAAGACCAATTTTCATTTAGCTCTTGTTTAGAAAGGCTGCAAAGTGAATACTTTCTTTTAAAACGTGAATTTACCCATCCATAAAGTTGTGAGGATTCAGTAAATTCTGTGAAGCAATAAGATATTACTGGTGTAGAATATGATAGTTCCTTATTATGGGAGTTACAGCAGAGTACGGAAAACAGGAAGTTTAATCAGATGAGAGCTCAAACTCGCTCAAATGAGTTAAGCAGAATATGCACCTCGGCAGAATAATAGAGGAAATTTAATTTAGCTGAGCGTGGAGTTACACTAAAACAAAATCAATAATATGCACATTCTTTAAATGGTGTTAAAGTGGTTAAAAGTGAAGCTAAAAGCAATCTTTGAATTGTTGTTGACTCAATGTTAACTAGCCACACAATCAAGTTAACTAATAGAACATTGAATTACATAACAAAACAGCATAGTAAAAGTCAGAAAGTAATAATCAAATTGTACTGTACTGCATCAGATTGGATCTTGAGCACCACATCTAATCCTGGTTACTAAGAAAGATGTGAAACATTAAAACACTGAATGCAGTGCTGTGAAGAGCTAGATAAGTGTCAAGAATCTGAATTATAGGTAAAGATTAATTCTGTAATGAATTACCATTTGCAACTTGAGTGCCGTAATATTAGATTTTGAAGCTTTTTCTGATAAAATATTCACTCAATGAAAGAGAAATTAAAATTTCAGGCATCTAGGAATGGAGCTGTAAATCGGGGTTCCTGGTTGTGGCATAAGATTGTGAAACATTACCCAATGGCAGGCAGTTGCTGGGGAAACAGAAGCTGATTTATAGAGAAACACAAAACTGATGGAAGATATTGAAGCAATGTCCAGAACAGCACAGACAGGCTGTGGAGAACTACGTGTGAGGGCAGAAAGTTTGTGGTGCAATTACAAAAGAAAACCAAAATCGCTGGTCAGTGAGCAGACAGATAAGGAGAAGTGAGCCATTTGTGGAAATTGTTCCTGTGGAATTTGGTTTAATAAAGCTACTGTCAAACAGGACTTGATATCTAACGCCTTTGTGAATAAAGGAATTGAACCTCAACTTGAGAGGAGGGGGATCCCAAATTTTGAAGACCTCTGTGGCTTAATTATTTTTAAGAATCCCTACAGTGTGGAAACAGGCCCTTCAGCCCAACCAGTCCACACTGACCCACAGAGCATCCCACCCAGACCCATTCCCCCTATAACCCACCTAACCTGGACACTATGGGGCAATTTAGCATAGCCAATCCACCTAACCTACACATCTTTGGACTGTGGGAGGAAACCAGAGCACCTGGAGGAAACCCACACAGACACTGGGAGAATGTGCAAACTCTACACAGACAGATGTCCAAGGGTGGAATTGCACCCAGGTCGGTGGTGCGGTGAGGCAAAGTGCTAACCACTGAGCCACCGTGCCACCACAATGATATATGCTGAAGGGACTATTTAAATCTATGGATCTATCTTTGTTTATCAGCTATATTAAGTGCAATCTTTGTTTTCTATCAAGTACAATTTGCCTGCTAGTTTGCATTTGATTTATGTTGCCTTAGATTTGATTGCTAGTACAATGATTTGAAACAGTTGAATACTGTCCATCAATTTTTACTGTTGGAGTAATCTGGAATGTTTGGTTCTTTTACGTTATTGGTCTCCATGCAGACCACAACAATATAATTAGTTATGTCAGCTTGATAGCAATCATCCATGGGGTGATCATGAAGAGGCTTCTAATATTGTTAGGCATTCAAATAAATAGAATTGGATTCATACACTTCAAACTAATCGGTCATTGTTGGCATGATATTGTAACCAATTTTTCTCTCAATGTTATTAATCTCCAGTAAATATTCTAGATGAGGTAGCAGAGACAAAACAAAACCCTGAAATCATTTAAGACACAATTGGAGGATGCAAGGATGGATGACAAGAACTCCCTAAATGGATAAATTAAGCTGGACCAATCTTCTGCACTGATCATTATTATGATCTTGAGAAAGGTACTAAATCTACAAAAATAGACAGCCCTAACTCAAGAGAACTTTCCCATGATGACAAAGATTTCAAGTTTCCATCCTCTGATGAATACACACCAGTATTGCTATATGGCTAATGTTACAGAGAATCCAGTGGCTGTTTGAAAGAGGTCTATGCCATGAAAGTCAAATGAGGTGGCCACCTTCATTATCACAGAGAACAGTGTCATTATGTGTTTACAGATCATCATGCAGTAGGTGGGAGATACTGCATGGAATTTTACAGTGCAAAGGGTTCCATTCAGCTCATAGTGTCTGTACCAACTCCTGAGAGAGTTACCCAGCTAGTCCCATTCTCCAGCCCCATTTTATGTAGCTCTCTAAATTCACCACTTTCATATGCATATCGAGATGTTTTGAAACTTCCTATGAAATCAGCTTCCACCACTATCCTAGGCAGTACATTCCAGATGCCAACACTGAATAAAGAATTTTCACTTTATCTCACTCCTAGCTCTCTTACTGACAATTTTCAAGTTGTGACCCCTAGTTCCGAACATACCAGCTAGTGAAAACAGAATATCCTTCTTTATCTTGTCTAAATTGTTTATCATTTTGATACCTCAATAAGGTCATCTTTTAC
This sequence comes from Rhincodon typus, assembly GCF_021869965.1. Classification (NCBI taxonomy): domain Eukaryota; kingdom Metazoa; phylum Chordata; class Chondrichthyes; order Orectolobiformes; family Rhincodontidae; genus Rhincodon; species Rhincodon typus. The sequence continues at coordinate 44,851,685 of NC_063340.1, read as the reverse complement.
GCTTCTCTGCTCCAAGGACGATAAGCCCAATTTCTCTAATCTTTCCTTATATCTAAAATCCCTCATTCTTGGTATCATTCTAGTATATCTCCTTTGCATACACTCTTTAGGGCTTTAACATTCTTCCTTAAAAAAGATGCCCAGAATTGAACACCTTACTACTTTGAAGCTCATTCTTTCAATATAAAATTAAAAGAACTTATATATGTTGCATCTTACAAGATTTCAATATGTCACAAACTCCTTTCCAACCATTAAGCACATTGTAAGTATCGTCACTGTTGTAATACAGTTCCTCACCAAGTTCCTCACGTGATGTTTGTCTATTTTATTGAATGAGGGTGCTCTGAAGTGGTGATCATCCTCTTTTTTAATATTACCTGTTTATCCTTTGCTACTTCCTTTCTTCAGTCAGGAATGCACATGTACAATAGGACTCCAGATGGAATATTTATTTAGCAGGCTGTGACTCAAGGACAACTGATGGCAGCTCGATCGGCAGCATTTCAGCAAAAAGAAGAAAATTCATGTTTTTTTTTCTCTAAATTGCATTCTTAAATACTCTGAATGAAATGAGTAGAACTCAACTCCCACATAAATTCTGTCACATTTGCATCCTTTCCGAAATAGTTTTATTCAAATTAATTGAATGTGTAGAAAATAGAACCTAGGAGTAGGCCATGTGGCCATTCAACTCTGCTCCACCATTCATTATGATTATGGTTAATCATTCAACTCCAGTCCGTGTTCCTGTTTTTGCCCCATACTATTTGATCCATTTAGCTTTGAGAACTACTTACAACTCCTTCATGAACACATTCAATGTTTTGGCCTCAACTGTTTTGTGGCAGAGAATTCCACAGGCTCACCACTATTCTCTGGGTAAGGAAACTCATTCTCATCTCATTTCTAAATGGCCTATCCTGCATCCTTAAGTTGTGACCGCTGATTCTGTAGTGATTGCTGATGGTTGTGGATTGGATGCTAACATGCGGGTTATTTTATCCGAGATGATATCAGGCTTCTTGAATGTTGGAGCTGCACTCAGACAGGAAAATGGACGGTATTCCAAGGCATGCCTGACTAGTGTGATGTAGATGGATGGAAACTGGGATGACAATGTGAGTTTCTTCCCCGTAGAATTCCTAACTTCTGATTTGTAACCACAGTATTGAAACAACTGGTTCAGTTTCTAATCAAGAGCTACACCAAGGAAGACGTTAGTGGAGAATTCAGCAATGGTAATAACATTGAGAAGTGATGGTTGAAATCATGCTTATTAGCTTGCATTTGTTACTTGCCAGTTCTCAACCCAAGCCTGGATGTTGTCCATTTTTTGTTGCATATGGACATAGTCTGCTTCAGTATCTGAGGAGTTATGGATGGTGCAAAACATTGTGCAGTGATCAGCAAACATTCCTAGCTCTGATCTTGTGAATTTTCTTGCTTTTTGTAAACAGAACATGGATGGAATATAATCACATTATCTGGAAAATGTTATTGTAGTTGTACTGGAACAATTTGGCTCTAAGCACAGTTGTACGAGAGCATCAGAAAGAGTCCCAGTCGTGTTTCTGGAACATTGTCAGGGCTCATAGCATTTACAGATTCCAATGCCTTCAGCTGGCTCTTGATGTGGAATGAATCAAATTGACTGAAGACTAGCAGTGTGATGCTGAGATCTCAGTGTAAGACCAAAACTGGTCATCCAGTCAACACTTCTTGCTGCAGATTCATGCATGTACTTCAGCCCCAGGGTTTTGCACTGCTGGTTTTCCCCATCATCGAGGAGGAGGAAGTTTGTGGAGACTCCGCCTGTTATTTGTTTTAAGTGTCCATCAACCTTAATGACTGGATGTTTTTGCAGAGTTGCAGAACTTCAATTTGATCCATCGGTTGTGTGTGCTGTAAAGTATGTAAATAGTCCCTTGTTGTAGCTTCACCAGGTTAACACCTCAATTTTATGTCTGGTGCTATTCCTGGCATGCCCTCCTCTACTCTTCTTTGATCTCCCAGTTTGCTGGTCATGGTAAAGTGAGCCATTTGCTGAACCTTTAGGCTACAAATTGTGGTTGAATATAATTCTGCAAATGGCTTCCTGGTTTCTTCATTTTGAGTTGCTAGGTCTGTCCCATTTAGCACTTTGGTAGTGCTGCATAATAAAATGGAGATATCCTCAATGTGAAGATGGGACATTATGTCTGTGGTTGTCATTTCCACTGATGCTATCGTGGACAAGTGCATCTGTGACAAGTAGACTGATGATGATCAGATGAAAATTTTTTTTTTGTCTCTTGTTGAATCCCCTTACTATTGCTGCAGATCCTGTCTAGCAGCTGTAATTCTTTTAGGTCTCAGTCAACTCAGTCAGTAGCAGTGCTACTGAGCCACATATGAATATTGATGTCTGTCATACCACATTACTCACATCGAGTTCTTCTGCTGTGGGAGCTCTCAGCTCATTAAATACGAAAAAGTGCTGGAAATATATCCCATCAGCATATGTATGGCAAATTATGAGGGAAGATCAGAACAAGGTGCAATTCATTGTTTTGCAATGGGCCCTGGACATATAAAAGAATCCAGGTTCTTGGTGGCAAACACTGAAGGTTAGATAGACTTCAAAGCATCTGAAAGGCTAACAGGATAATTTTAAGTAAACACTGACTTACAAGTTAAAAGCCAGGAAGCAGAGTTGCCTTCTTTCTATTTAAAACGTAAGCCCTACCTAGTCAGAAACAATCTCTGTTTCCCAATGTCACAGCTGTTACAAGCTTAGACGTAAAAAGGGCAGCTGAAAGCTACTTTCAGTTAAAAATAAATCCCTCCTATTTGAAAAATCAGGCTTTTTAAGTGTCAAGAAATGATTTTCTAAACTAAAGAAGCTTCACTTTGTGCCAAAGTTGGTTGATTTCACCATTTCCTTTCTCTCTATTTGGCACCAAGGCTGAGGGAAGCCTTTGTGATGTTATCACTCGTTATCTGATATAATTGACATCTAATGGCTGAAATCTGTGAGCTATAGGCCTGTATTTTTTAAAGACACAATCCCAAAGTCATTGAAGTCCCCTAAAAGGGTCATAACAGTGAAAAATAAAGCAATAAAGAAGCAAAATATGCAAATAAGAAGAACAGAACATAAAGTCCATAAAAAAGTAACAAGTAAGTTCTGAGATAACAAGGTGTAGAGCTGGATGAACACAGTAGTCCAAGCAGCACCAGAGGAGCAGGAAGACTGACGTTTCAGGCCTAGACCCTTTTTCTGAAGAAGGGTCTAGGCCCAAAATGTCAGCCTTCCTGCTCCTCTGATGCTGCTTGGCCTGCTGTGTTCATCCAGCTCTACACCTTGCTATCTTGGATTCTCCAGCATCTGCAGTTTCTACTATCTCTGAAACAAGTAAGTTCTATACTCTACTTCAATGAACAAATTTATGACCAGATCTTCAAGAAGTGGAAGGCAAACAATTAATCATAGATTGAGCAGCAAATTATATCTTCACTGTTTTGCAGCTATTCAAGCAGCATTCACTTAGCTTTATTTCACATCAAGCAATAAATTATACCAAGAAGGACTTTCTGAAAGTCTTATTATTAGCAAGGAGGGGCTTCACAGAATTATATGTCTTGTCTTTTCCTGGATGAGAAAAAGATTTAGAGAAGATCTGGTAAGCACTTGAAGACGAGCTCAAAGTACCAATCAACTTCAGGACCAACAGACTCTAATTGTCATCCAGTCAGAAGCCAAAAGAGCCTATTGACATGTTTGTCACAAAATATCACAGCAAAGGGCTGAGAGGCTAATCGCATTAGTAATTGCCACTACACTGATCAAAGTCTTTAGGGAAGATTTTCTTGGCAAGGATAAGTACTATGCCATTGAAGTCTTGCTTGAAGATGGATGCCAGAATGGAGCCATGGTGGCAGGCCAAATCATTTGTATCCTTTAGTTGCAAAAAGTACAATTGCTACAGTGAGCAAAGTGAATCAAAATAAGACCTGTCAAAAAGTTTGTCAGGCATTTTTTTTTAAATGCATCAGCAAATATTTGGCACCAAAGGACATTGGGCAAGAATGTATGGAAAATCTAGCTTGAGTAGTCAATCTAGACTCTGGAATAAGACATTAACTGCCCGTTAATTTGGGACATTGCCAACACACTAACAGCAGGGAGAACTGAAAGTGAGCACAGTTATAAATGTATCAATGATTTGCACAGCTGAAAAAGTCCGAGCTTTTCATATTGTCGACCTCACTCACCATGTTAATTGACATAAGGCAATCAGAAGCTCTTATAAGCTAAATAATCTTATATACCCATAAGGCAGCTGCCACATGTCCTGAAAGTTAAAATCAAAAGAAGAGCTCATGTCAACATATCTCCAGCCTGCATGCTAAAAGATATGTCTCTGAGGGGTGGTGCTCCCAAATACAGCCTACAAGAGATTATCCTGCAGTATAAGAGTTCACCAATTCCACACAGCAACACCATCACGCTCTGGTGCCAAAATGCAAGCTTAGCTTAATACCAGAAGTCCAGCAGTAGCAGGACCATCAACATATGTCCAGATTTTAGTTCCGCAACCATTCATGAGATGCAGAAAACATTCACTCTGGAACTGAGCCATTTTAAACCCAGTAAGTAAATCAACAAACTCAAATGGCTGCACTCAGACTGATTTTAACATACCTTGCAATTTTGAAGGTTGTGTTATATGGTATCTCAAGAATGGTGCAATATCAATAAGAAAGGACTACGGTTCACATCTCAACTTCTGCTTAGATGGCAAGTGCAAACAACCTTGCTGAGCAGCCAATTATCTAAGTGTTCTGAGACACAGATCCTTCTTCTTCAATGAGAGGGGATTGAGAATTGTATAACCAGCAAACAGGGAGACAACCACCACAATCATACATTGGATAACAATCAGCAGTGAGAGGCCGACTCTCAACAAAGACCAAACAAAAATAAGATGCAACACATTGGATAGGTATATTGTCACCAGTTCAGGTCTGAAGCATGAAACCTCAAATGTTTATATTGAAGTTTGAGTTGCTGATCTTGTTAACATTATTTTACATGTTTGCATAATTGAATTGAAAACATGTACCTATCTGGATTTATTTCTTTGGAGAAAGTGGGATTTGTGTTGCATCTGAGTAAGTATACAACATACTTTTAAGAAACATACTCATGATAGCACCATTGTAACATGACATTTGACCAGAGGTAGAAAGATTTTGGTTTCAATTTTATTGTGGCCACTTTCAGCATAACATGCAAAGAAAAATGTTATAAATTGTAAGCAAATTACTACTACTAATTAGCTCAGATACAGAAGTGCCTGTAATTGTAATTATATGCTGATACCAGGAGCTGTCATAAATGTTGATTGAATATTCCAGTATTATGTTGTTCAAGTCTATTTCTTATGTTGTGGGAGCTAAGTATCACATTATCAAGTTTGAATACACTGCTGAAGATTAAAAACTCATGATCACACAGCATCTCATGAGGGCAGATCAGATCACAATGTCCTGAGTTAATATTGAAGCCCCCCAGGACAACTCCTCTTGAATATAAACCATTATTGCTTCATCTCTGACAGGACATAACCAGGGAGGGTGTTGTGGTCTCTGGGACACTGTATGTTTCCTTCAGTGTGACAACGTCGGCTGTCAAATGATTATGCTGTGAGACAGCTCTCAATCTACAGATGGTAAATAAACTCAAAATTGCAATTCAGAAAAAAGAGTTCCAGGATTCCACATTAGTTTAGTAATGGTGAGAGAGTGCCTAGTTGGTTGATGCGTGGTAGTATCCTCATGAATCTGCTACCCTGGTCATTTTTAGCTGGTAGAGTTCAGCAATATGCTGTCAAAGATGCCAGCATGGGTGTCAGTGCAGCTTGTAGAGCATTGGTGGTGGAGCAAGTGTTTGGATGGGAGCTAATCAAGTGGGCTGCTTTGTCTTTTGTGGTGTTGAACTGCATGTGTTGGAGCTACACTCATTCAGGGAAGAGAAGAGTATCTCATCACATTGATTTGTTCATTTGTAGGTGGTAGACAGGCTTCGAGGACTGAGGAGATGAGGTAATACAGATTTCCCAGCCTGTGAAATGCATTTATAGCCTCTGTATTTATATGGCTGGTCCAGGTCAGTTTCTGGGAAATAATATTGATAATGGAGGATTCCGTGATGTTATTGCTGTTGAATGTTAAGTGGAAAAAGTTAGGCTTTCTTCTAAGAGATGGTCTTTGCCTGACATTTCTGTAGTGCAAACATTACATACCACTTTATCAACCCAAGATGAATGCTGTTCAGGTCTTGCTGCATTTGAACACAGACTGCTTCAATATTTGAGTTATGACTGTTACTAAACATTTATGCAGTCATTAGCAAACATGCTCATTTCTCACGTTATATGATAGAGGGAAAGGCCCTGACAAAGCCGGGGATAGTTGGGCCTAGGACACAACCCTGAGGAACTTCTACAGTGAGGTCGTGTGGCCACGAGGATTGACTTCCAAGAACCTCAACAATCATCTTTCATTTTGGTCAATATGACTCCAATCAGTGAAAATGTTTTCCCCAAATCCCATTGCCTCCAGTTTTCACTGGGTTCTTTGATGCCATGCTTTGTCAATGCTGGCTTGACATCAAGAACAGTCACCCTGACTTGCCCTCTTGAGTTCAGCTTTGTTAGACATTACTCCAAGTAGGTCTTTATGCGTTCATCATTTTTTTGTCTTATTTGAATCACTCTTGAGTATAGGAGTGGGGCGTAACGTTGCGGTTGTACAGGACATTGATAAGGCCTCTTCAGGCGTACGATGTCCAGTTCTGGTCTCCTTATTCTAGGAAGTATATTATTAAGTGGGATATTGTTCAGAAGAGATTTACCAGGAATTTGCCAGGAATGGAGGGTTTGAATTATAAGGAGAGGCTGCATAGGCTGGGACCTATTTCACTGCAGCGTAGGAGGTTGAGAGATGACCTTATTGTAAGGTGACTGGCAGATGTCTTTTTCCTAGGGTGGGGGATTTAAAGACTTGGGGGCATATTTTTAAGAGGAGAAGAGAAAAATTTAAAAAGGACATGGGAGTGATTTTTTTTATAGTGTGGTTAGTATGCGGAATGAAGTGGTGGATGCAGGTACAGTTACAATGTTTAAAAGATATTTAGATAAGTACATGAATAAGAAATGTTTGGAGGGATATGGACCAAGCGCAGGCAGGTGGGACTAGTTTAGTTTGGGATTATGATCAGCATGGACTCGTTGGACCGAAGGTTCTGGTCTGGTTTTGTGCTGTATGACTCCACGAGTACACCATTTGGGTTCAATAGTAGGTTCCATCACAGTGATATTGGCCCTGAACCAATCAGGTGACTAGTTCTTTAGGATAAGAAGCATCCAAAAAAAGTTGGTTTCCAACAATATTGAAAAGATCACAATAATATGGTTGGATGTGTAGCAAGGATCACTGCTGCATTAAAATTTTAAATCATAGCAGACCTCTGTCAAACTGAATGGAAGATTCAAGTGCCCAAGCAGTTATAGGGTATCCTTAAATAATCTCATAAATAGTCATAGCGTCTTGTGTCTTCCACAACATTTTTTCTTCGGAAACATTTCAAAATTGAAATTCCTGGATAGCAAACTGAATGGAAAGTTGACCCCGCAAAGATTGAAGAACACAATGATGAGAAAGGCACTGCAAGGTCTCAAGTAGCTGCTGAGAAAGAATGGAGACAATTGCATCAAGACTTTCTTATAGGTCATCTGAACCTGAAATGTTAATTCTGTTTCTTCACACAAATGCTGCCTGGACCTGTTGAGTATTTCCAGCACTTTTAGTTTTGATTTCAGGAAGACATTCAGTGCTGACTGATCATATTATAGTTATACAACAGCTTTATTCACTCGACTGATCCACATAATTTAAATATACAATCGTTCAGAACAGTGCATTCATTAGTAAAAGCCTAAATGCCTTGGAGGGGTCAAATTCCACAAGCAGCTTTTGTAGTCCTTGTATAATATTAAATTTTCAACAAAAATGTCAAGAATATGATAACAATATTTCTTATGATAATAACTCAATTATTCAGCAGTGTGCAGAATACATGTGACTCCTTGAATTTTATAGAGTCATAGATTTATACAACACTCAAACAGACCCTTTAGTCCAACTTGCCCATGCCAACCATGCATCACAATATGACCTAGTCCCATTCGCTAGCATTTGGCCCATATCCTTCTAAACCCTTCCTGCTCATGCATCCATCCAGATGCCCTTGAAATGTTATACCAGCCTCCACCATTTCCTCTGACAGCTTGTTCCATACACGCACTACCCTCGGTATGAAAAAGTTACCCCTCAGGTCCTTTTTAAATCTCCCTCCTCTCATCTTAAACCCATGCCCTGTAGTTTTGGACCCCTGCCCCAATCCCTCCCCTTGGCTATTGACTCTAAGCATACGCCTCATGATTTTTTAACCTCTATAAAGTCACCTCCCCAGCCTCCACTCCAGGTAAAAAAGCCCTGGCCTATTCAGCCTCTCCCAGTAGCTCAAATCCTCCAGTCCCAGCAACATCCTTATAAATCTTTTCTGCACCGTCTCAAGTTTAACAACATCTTTCCTATGGAAAGGCGACCAGAACTGTATGTAGTATTCCAAAAATGGCCTCACCAATGTAACATGACATAACATCCCAACATCCCAATGCTCTGACTAATGTAGGCAAGCGTGCCAAACACCACCTTCACCACCCTGTCTCCCTGTGACTTCACTTTCAAGGAACTATGCACCTGCAACCCTAGGTCACTTTGTTCGACAACACCACCCAGGGCTCTACCATTAAGTGTATGAGTCCTGCCCTAGTTTGCTTTACTAAAATGCAACACCTCATATTTATCTCAACTAAACTCCATCTGCCTCTCCATAGCTCACTGGCCCAGCTGTACTCTGAGATAATCTTCACTGTCCACTACTCTACCTATTTTAGTGTCATCTGCAAACTTACTGACCATACCTCCTATATTCACATCCAAATCATATATGTAAATGATGAAAAGCAGTGGACACAGCATGATTCTTCTGACACACCTTTGGTCACAGGCCTACAGAGCAAAAGGCAACTCTCTATCACTACCCTCTGTCTCCTACCTTCAAGCCACCTTTGTATCTATTTGGCTACCTCCCCTGGATCCTATGTGATCTAACCTTACTAACCAGTCTACTATGCAGAACTTTGTCAAATGCTTTGCTGAAGACCATAAAGACAATGTCTACCACTCTGCCTTCATCAAACTTCTTTGTCATTTCTTCAAAAAACTCAGTCAAGTCAGTGAGATATGATCTCCCACGCACTAAGGCCTGTTGACTATCCATAATCAGCTCTTACTCATACCGCAACTCATCCCTCACACCCCCCTCCCCGCAAGAACAACCAAAACAGAACTCCCCTCGTCCTCACGTACCACCCCACCAACCTCCGGATCCAAAACATCATTCTCCGGCACTTCCGCCATCTGCAATCTGACCCCACTACCAAAGACATTATTCCCTCTTCACCCTTATCTGCCTTCCAGTGGGACCACTGTCTCCATGACTCCCTTGTCCACTCCACACTCTCCACCAGCCCCACCACCCCCCGCACTTTTCCCTGCAACCGCATGAAGTGCTACACCTGCCCCTACACCTGCCCCCTCATCCCCATCCCAGGTCCCAAGAAGACCTTCCACATCAAACAGATGTTCACCTGCACATCTGCTAATGTGGCATATTGTATCCGCTGTTCCCGATGTGGCCTCCTCTACATCAGGGAAACCAAGCGGAGGCTTGGAGACCGCTTTGTGGAACACCTATGCTCGGTTCGCGACAAACGACTGCACCTCCCAGTCGCGAACCACTTCAACTCCCCCCCCCACTCCTTGGACGACATGTCCATCCTGGGCCTCCTGCAGTGCCACAATGATGCCACCTGAAGGCTGCAGGAACAGCACCTCATATTTCGCTTGGGAACCCTGCAGCCCAATGGTATCAATGTGGACTTCACAAGCTTCAAAATCTCCCCACCCCCGACCGCATCCCAAAACCAGCCCAGCTTGTCCCCGCCTCCCTAACCTGTCCGTCCTTTCTCCCACCTATCCCCTCCTCCCACCTCCACCTCCTACCTAACAGCCTCATCCCCGCCTCCTTGACCTGTCCATCTTCCCTGGGCTGACCAACCCCCACCCTAACTCCTCACTTACACTCACCTTTACTGGCTCAATCCCCACCCCTTTGACCTGTCTGTCTCCTCTCCACCTATCTGCTCCTTTATCCATCTTCTATCCACCTCCCCCTCTCTCTCTATTTATTTCAGAATCCCCTTCCCCTCCCCCATTTCTGAAGAAGGGTCCAGACCCGAAACGTCAGCTTTCCTGCTCCTCTGATGCTGCTTGGCCTGCTGTGTTCATCCAGCTCTACACCTTGTTATCTCATAATCAGCTCTTGCCTTTCTAAATGCGTATGAATCCTGTCTCTCAGAATCTCAACCAATAGCTTCCCCAACACTGATGTAAGGCTCACTAGTCTATAGTTCCCTTGCTTTTCCTTACAGTCTGTCTTAAATAATGACACTACATTAGCCAACCTCCAGTCTTCCGGCACCTCACCCTATCAATTTTATTGAAACGTGTGTCATCTGAGGGGCTACAATCAGTTAAATGAATGGTTGCCCTGTGTTATGAAATGCTTGGCACTTATTTAAAGGAAATAATTCCACAAATGGGAGGCACTGTTCTCTTCCCAGTTTTGGCAAGCTGATTTCTTTCCACCGAGAAAGGCATTGAAGAGAAGCAAGCAAAGAATACTCTCCTGACCAAAGCATCACTACAGTGTGGAAGCAGGCGATTCAGCCCATTGAGTCCACACAAACCATCTGAAAAGCATGTCACCCAGACCCGCCTCTCTGCCCTATCCCTGTAACCCTGCATTTCCCATGGCTAATTCACCTAGCCTGGGCATCTTTGGACTGTAGGAGGAAACCAGAGCACCCAGACGAAACCTGCACTGACGCAGAGAGAATGTGCAAACTCCATATGGACAGTTGCCCAAGGGTGGAATTGAAGCCGGGTCCCTGCTGCTGTGAGGCAGTTGTGCTGACAACTGTGCCACAATGCTGCCCTCTTTAAAGGTAGCTCCTGTTCTGTTATTCAGCATTGAATCATGATGTCAGTTGCCACTGCTTCAAAGAAATCATACAATACCAAATTATATAAAACCACTTAACCTTTGGGAGACAATTGCTGAACATCCTGCATGCCCTCAGATTGAGTCCTTGAGATCTCAGTATCCATTATATATTCCTGTCTCCATTCCATCACTCTAGACCTGAATTCCTCAGCCATAACCAATACATTAAGGGGAATAATCAACTGTGTGAAACATGATATTTCTGCAGCTGTTACAGTCCAAGTTGCCTTGAATTGTTAAGAAACCTTCACTGATGATTGAGGAAAAAGAAGGCATTAAAGGTTTTCACCAACCTTTCAGTCCAGTGCACTTCTTGTGAGAAACTTGGAAGTATCTTTAAATGAGATGTGCTAGCAGAGCACTTTTCTTCTAATGTAGTTCTGCAAGATCGTTTTTTTTAAATGTCCTTAATTCGGTGCCTAATATTTCCTTTGCTTCTGCACAGGGAAAGCCTTCGCTACTTCCACCACCTCCACACGGGAACATTCACCACTTCCACCGACTTGGTATCTTTGTGAATTACATTCTACATAAGGAAGCCAGTGGAATAGGTACCGCAAGTGACTAAATGGGTTGGTGAGTGCAACTATTTAAGTGACTAATGATGATGAAAATGCCTGCGAGTTGCCCCAATTTTTAAGATCCTGCTATTGGTGAGGTTCTTGTTCCATTCCTTCCTCCCTTCCAACTCCTTTGGAATGAAAAAAATAAGTCCAACAAAATTACCAACACCCACTATTTGACTGAACGTTGCGCTCATAAAAGCGTTTCCTCAGTGAATGAGTGTCATAAAAGCAAAATCTTTATGTGATATTTGAACATGGGTATTTTTCTTTATAAGTTAGTGCAAGTTGAAAGTCTCTCAGATCTCAAGTGTTGCCTGTTGAGTTAATGGATGAACGTGTCCCTTTCCTTAGAGCTTGTCATTGCCAAATTGTGCATTTATTTAAAAGCATCGGAAGAGAATGATTATTACTTTTAGTTGTAAACTGATTTACTTGGCATCTGTTGAAGAGTTTCTATTCCATTTAGGGGGAATGGGAACATAAGGGCACACATGAATTGTAGATTTCTGCAGTAGTAAGTGGAATTGCTTACATCTTCTACTAACTGCAAAAATATCAGTTGTCTCACTTGCTGATGCGGTGTGTGACATGATTATAAGCAAATTCTGTGGATATAGAACTATAGCTTGTCAAATGGCTTGATCCTAAACATGCTCATTATGTATTTTCCCACCAATTAGTGTATGTGGCTGACAGGGTCTTCATTTAATCTAATGCTTCCTGTACATATGCTCAAGTGGCTGAAGTGTGTGGGCACAGATGTTGGCAAATTACCATATTAAACAAAGATATCATAAGTACTGAACTCTGCCACTGACTTCTTACCAAGGAATCAAACAGAATTTTAAATCTCAAATATGGAAAGTTTCTGAACTTATCATCCAATTTCAATTTTTTATTTTATTTTAATGTATTCATCTAAATCTCTCTCTCTTGAAAGCAACTGTTGAACCTGCTTCCACCACCATTTCTGACTGTGCATTCTAGACCACAACAACATTAAACCTGCTGGTTCTTCTGCCAAAATTGGTTTTAATGCATGTTCTTTGGGTCCCAGCCAACTTGCTAGTGGAGACAGTTTTTCCCTATATACTTTTCATACAATGACACCTCTTTCATCTTAGATTAAGCTCAGCACTCCTTGTTAGGAATGCAATAGCTTTGTCATAAAACCTATAATAAATAGGAATGGAAGGTAGGCCATTCAGCCCCTCAAGGTTGCACTGCCATTCAGGAGGATCATGGTTGAGCTAACAGTCCTCATGTTACCTTTGCTGTCCTTTCCCCCTAATCCTTGATTTTTTCCTACTGATGAAGAATCCAGCTGTCTCAACCTTTAAATAAACATTAAGACTCAACCTCCACAGCTCTCTGTGACAAGGACTTCCATAGACCCACACCCTCTGAGGAAATTCCTCCTCATTTCAGTCTTAAATTCACACTCCTATATTCTTAAACTATGCCCTCAAGAAAAGACTCTCCCATGAGGGGAAACATCCTCTCAGCATCTACTTTTAAGAATCCTTGACATTTCAATGAGATCTCCTCTCATTCTTCGAAATTCTAATATATAAAGTCCCAAACTGCTGAACCTTCTTTTATAAGACTGTCCCTCGATACTAGGGATCATCCTAATGACCATCATGAGAATTACTCCACTGTCTGTATTTATTGAATAGCTACTGAGTGTTTCAGGAGTCTTCTTTTTTCTCTCTCTCTGCTATTTGTCATTTATCCTTTTGTGGAATATCTCTGACACCAATGTCTGGCATCTCCACTGCCACACATGGTTTTACTCCACTTATTCCAGGCCCTGGTCAAGGTTGATTCATTGACTCTTGCCTACAACTCCAGCCCTGCAAACCCACATCCTACAGTGTGGAAGCAGGCCATTCAGTCATACTGACACTCTAAAGAGTATCACACCCCCTACCCTATCCCTGCAACCCTGTATTTCACATGGCTAGTCCACCTGGCCTGCACATCCCCAGACACTATGGGCAATTTTTTTTTCCTTTATTCATTCATGGGATGAGGGTGTCACTGGCTAGGCAGCATTTATTGCCCATCCCTAATTGCCCAGAGGGCAGTTAAGAGTCAACCACATTGCTATGGGTCTGGAGTCACATGTAGGCCAGACCAGGTAAGGATGGCAGTTTCCTTCCCTAAAGGACATTAGTGAACCAGATGGGTTTTTCCAACAATCGACAATGGATTCATGATCATCATTAGACTCTTAATTCCAGATATTTATTGAATTCAAATTCCACCATCTGCCATGGCAGGATTCGAACCCAGGACCCCAGAACATTATTTGGATTAACAGTCCAGCGATAATACCACTAGTCCATCACCTCCCCCAAAGGCCAATCTGCCTAACCTGCACATCTTTGCACTGTGGGAGGAATCCAGAGCACCTGGAGGAAACCCACGCAGACATGGGGAGAATGTACAAATTCCGCACAGTCAGCTGAGGGTGGAATCAAACATGGGTTCCTGATGTTGGGAGGCAGCAGCACTAACAACTGAGCCACCATGCCATTTGGTGTGTCACTGGATCTCTCAGCTGTCTTTAGATTCTCATTCATTTCATGCTCTGCTAATTGAGTTACACACATCCATCATAGAATGGCCTTAGAGCTCACCCACTGATTGCTGTTATGCAATGGCACTAAGCAGCCTGGTTGCAAGATTGTAGGTGCCCCAGAATGTGCATTTTGGAAGCTCATTCCAGGTATTTGACCCAGGGACATTGAAAGAAAAATGGTAGAATCCAAAGTCATGGATGGTCTATGGCTTAGATGGGAATTTCACGTAATGATGTTCCTATGCTTCTGCTGCCTTTGTCAATCCAGATGGTCGTCACAGTTTTGAAATGTGTTGACAAAGGAATATTGATAGGTTTCTGTAGGGCATGCAATGTCTGGTGCCCACTGTTACCTGTTGGGTGAGGCAGTGGATGGTTTATAAATTAAGAAGGCGGCTTTGTCTTGGATGGTGCCAAACTTCTTGTGTTGTTGGAGCTGCTCTCATCTAGGCAAGTGAGGATCATTCCATCACACTCCTGACTTGTGTTTGTTAGTGGTGACAGGCATTAGGGAGGCAGGTGATCCAGAATATCCCTGGTCCATTAAGTTACAGGTAATGAATGAACATATTTCTGCTGCTAGAACGGCTCTGAATCTATCCCAATTGGCACCATGCAAAAAATCATGATCACTGTGCTGCACATCATGACATAATAAAGCCTCATTCAAAGATGGCACTTTGAATCCAGAAGCACTCTCCAGTGGTCTTTCGTACCAATTCTGTCATAAATGAATATATCTGTGATGGGTACACTGGTGAGGGCAAGACCAAGTCGTTATTTTTGTCTTGTTTTTTTTTCTCCTCATTGGCTGCACGTCCAATTTGTCAAATATCCTTCTAAGGCTTCATAACTTTTTAAGGTGCTACAGATACACCCTTGGCGCTGGACTTTGAAGTCCCCCACCCAAAGTATATTCTGTGCCTTTGACACCCTCAGTGCCTCCATCACGTGGCATTCAACATCAAAGAACATTGCTTCATCAACTGGGGGAGTATGCAGGTGCTAATAAAAACATTTTTTTTTGCTCATGAATGACCTGATGCCCTGAAACTTGATGTCCATAGCCAATGTTGAGGGCATTCAGGGCCAATCCCTCCAGCTATACATGACTCAAGCTATATTTAACTGTGCCACCATCTCTGGTGTTTCTGTCTTTCCAATGAGACAGGACATACCCAGAGATGGTGATGCAGGGAATTCAGGGAATCTGCAATGTCAACTATAAAGCATGAGTGAATATGAATATAGCAAGCTTTTGTTGAACTCATCTGTGAAGCAGCTCTTCCAATTTTGGCACAATCTCGAGATATTGATTAGTAGGACTTTGCAGTGTCCACTGTGTAAGGTGTGCTACTATCATTTCCAGTGCATAGAAAGATTCTGGGTCATTGGTTTGGTTTATTTCCTCCTGTCAACTTCCCTCTAGTCTGTAAAATAACCTGTCACCAAAATTATCCCTTTTCTTCCTTTTATTTTAATTCAGTCAGGGGTGATGGATTTCATTGGTTGAGGCAGTACTAATTAAGCATGCCTAACTTCCCTTGAGGAGACAGTAGTAAGTGCTTTTGCATTCTTGAACTGTTGCAGTCTATGTGATGTCGGTACACCCACATTAGGGTGAGAGTTCCAGGATTTTGAACCAGCAAAGGTATGATGGCATGTTTCCCAGTCAGGATAGTGATTGGCTTAGACGGCCGGGGCGGGGGGGGGGGGGTTTGGAGGTAGTAGCGGTGTTCCCATGTATCTGCTGCCCTTCTTCTTGATCATAGCAGTTGAGAGTTTGGAAGGTGCAGTCTAAGGAACTTTGAAGAATTTCTACCATGTATCTTGTAGATTATATATAACGCTGTTACTGAGCATTGTTTGTGGAGGGAATGGATGCTCATGGATATGATGCCAATCAAGCAACATTTTGTCCTAGTTGGTGTCAAGCTGCTTGAGTGTTGTTGGAACTGCATTCATCCAGGCAAGTGGGGAATATTCCATCACACTCCTGACTTGTGCCTTGCATGTGATGAACAGGATTTGGGGAGCCATGAAATAAACTATCTGCTGCAGGATTCCTAGTCCCTGACATGCTCTTGTAGTAAAAGTATTGTAATGACTAGTCCAGTTCTGTGTCATCATAACCTCCAGCGTATTAATAGTGGAGGATGGTTAATGGTATCTGAATTCAAGGGGTAATGGTCAGGTTCTCTCATGCTGGAGATGGTCATTGCCTGGCATTTGTGTGGTGCAAATGTTACTTGTCACTTGTCAGTCCAACCCTAGGTATTGTCTTGCTGAATTTGGACATAAATTGTTTCAGTATCTGCGGAGTTGTGAATGCAACGAACATTGTACAATCAAGGCGCATTCCACTTCTGACTCTTATGAAGGAAAGAAACACATTGAAGAAACTGAAGATAGTTGTGTTTAGGGCTCTACTATGAGAAACTTATACAGTGATGTTCTGGACTGAAGATAACTGACCTCCAACTACTACAGCAATCCTTCTCTGTACAACAAATGACTTCAAACAGTTTATCCAGTGAGTTCCTCTCTTGTTACCATTTCATTCCAGTTTTGGTGGGGCTCCTTGATGACACACTGTTAAGAAAGTTATCCTTATCTCACCTCTGGAGTTCACCTGTTTTGCCCAAGTTTGAAGGAACGTTGTTGTATTTAGGATAGGAGCTAAGTGACCCTGGTGGAACTCAAACTGCTTCAGTGAGCAGATTATCGATAAGCAAGTGATAATTGGTAGCAATGTTGATGACCTCATACATTATTTCATGATGATGGACAGTATCCTGATGGGGCAGTAGTTGGCCAAGTTGGATTTGTCCAGCTCTTTGTGGGCAAGATATACCTGGGCAATTTTCCACTTTGCTGTGTACCTGCCAGTGTTGTAGCTGTATTGCAGCAGTATGGCTAGGGGTGTGGCAAGATCTGGAGCACAAGTCTTCAGTCCTTTTGCTCGAATATTTTCAGGCCCCACAGCTTTTGCAGTATCCAGTGCTTTCTGTGTTTTCTTGGCATTGAATGCACTTGATCATCTTGGCTCAAAACTGGCATTCATGAAGCTGAGGACCTCAGGAACAGACCAACACAGATCATCTGCTCAGCACTTCTGGCTGAAAATGTTGCAAATGCTTTGGCCTTGTCTTTAATATTGGTGTGGGCCATTCCTTTTTATTTTAGCAAGGAAATATTTGTGGAATCAACTCTTCATTGAGTTTAAATGTCCACCTAATTTCATGACTGGATGTGCCAGGATTGCAGAAATATGATCCATCGACTGTAAAATTGCTTAGCTCCGTCTATCTTTCATGCTGTTTTTGTACAAAGGTACATCTGTTTTTGTAGAATCATCAGGTTTACATCTAATTCCAAGGTAAGCTTGGTGCTGCTCCTGTCATGCCCTACTGCACTTTTCATTGAAGCAATGTTGATACCCTGGTTTTGATGATGGTAGAGTGGGGATATGTTGGCAATGAGGTTACAGATTAAGTTTGAGCACAATTCTGTTGCTGTTGATGGCCCACACTGTCTCATGGATGCACAGTCTTGAATTGCTAGAACTATTTGAAATCTATGCCATTTAGCCTAATAGTAGTGTCACATAATGGAGGATATCCTCAAAATGACAATGTGGCTTCACCCTCCTGATCACTGGCTGATTAGTGTCATAGGCAGATGCATCAGTTCTGATGAAGGGTCACTGGACCTGAAATGTTAACTCTGATTTCTCTCCACAGATGCTGGCTGCCTGCTGAGCTTTTCCAAAACTCACAAAAGGAGAAGAAACAACAACTGACTACCCTTCCTGGACATAATGGTAGAGCGCAAAAACAACGTGGGACTCCAGACTAGCATATATAGAAAGACCGCACCTATGGACCAGATACTCAATTATACTAGCAACCACCCCAACATCCACAAATGGATCTGCATCAGGACACTATTTAAATGGGTCACAACACACTGCAGCAACCCGAAACTATGCAAAGCAGAACAGGAGCATCCATACAGAGTCTTCAAAAGGAATGGATACTCAAAAAGCACAATACCTCCGAGACAGACCACAGCAGGAAGACACAACACGACCAGACTCACAAATCACCTTACCGCACATCAAGGACATTTCAGAGATGACAGCAAGACTACTCAGACCCCTTGGTATCAGGGTAGCCCACAAACCGACAGCCACTCTACGACAGCTACTGACAAAAATAAAGGATCCCATACGCAAAACCAGCAAAACCGGTGTAATATACAAAATACGAGGCAAGGGCTGTGAGAAACACTGCACAGGCCAAACTGGAAGAAAACTGGCAATAAGGATACATGAACACCAACTAGCCACCAAGAGACACGACCAATTCTCACTGGTCTCACTACACACGGACAACGAGGGACATGAATTCGCCTGGGACAACACGTCCATAATGGCACAAGCCAAACAGAGACACACCAGGGAATTCCTGGAGGCCTGGTATTCCAACCGGAACTCCATCAACAAATACATTAAATTAGACCCTGAGTACAAACCACTGAGAAATAGAACTGGAAGTGGTACCAAACACCCCAACAAATTGAGGCATACAAATAACAAGGGGGACTGAACACCGACGCTTTACTGGAGGCATACTGATGATGTTACCTAGCAGAGTGATGAAACATTTGCAACCAAACTCACCAGCTCGGTGAGCATGTCTACAACCTCATGGTAACCACTCACTGCATGAATAAATTCTTCCTCATCAGAAGCCTACCCCTTATCTTTAGACTGTTGCTCCTAGTTCTGGACTCCCAGAACAGAACATCCTTTCTCTGTTAACTCTGTCTCGCCCTGTTAGAATTATATAGGTCTAGGATCTGCCCCCTCATTCATCTAAACACTAGTGAATGTCATCCTGACTGGTCCAGTCTTTTTCTATACATCAGTTACACCATCCCAGGAATCAGTCTCACACACCTTCTCCATACTCCCTTTTAACAGTGAGAACATTCTTCTTTAAGTAAGGAAATCAAAACTGCATACAATGCTCTAGGTGTGGTCTAATCAAGGCCCTGTTCCACGGCAGCAAGACATCCCCTCTCCTGCACTCGAATCCTCTCACTGTGAAGGTCAACATACCATTTGACTTCATTACCTACTACATCTGCATGCTTACTTTCAGGAACTGATGTCGGAGGACACCAGGTCTCATTGCACATCCTCCTTTTCCTAGTCTATGGATTATGCTGCATCTGCTATGCATTTGCCCACTTAGTTATCTTGTCCAAATCACACTGAAGCTTCTCTGCATCCTCTTCACAGCATATCCTCCCACACAGGTCTGTCATCTGCCAACCTGGAGGTATGACACATCCTTTATTCATCTTAATTATTAATATATTATGTATAGCTGGGGGGCCAAGTCCTGATCCCTGCTGTACTTCACTAGTCTTCACTTGCCACTATTCTTCTTTCCTGTCTGCCAACGAGTTCACAGTCTGTTCAGTACTTACCATCCAATCTCATGTGCTTTAGTTTTACATGCTAATCTCTTGTATAAGACACTTATTGAAAGACTTCTGAAAATCCAAGTAAACCACATCCACTGCCTCCCACTTATCCACTCTGTTAGTTGTATCCTCAAGAAAAATCCAGCAGATTTGTAAAGCATAACTTCCCTTTATAACCCATGCTGACTCTGTCTGATGTTGTCACTACCTTCCAAGTGCTGTGCTACTACACCCTTCATTCTGGACTTTAGTATATTTTCCTCACTACCAATGTCAAGCTAACCAGTCAATAATTCATTGTTTTCTCTTTGCCTCCCTTTTTTAAATAGTGGAGTTACATTAGCTACTCTCCAATCCATAGGAATGCTTTGAGTCTTTTGAATTTCAGATGATGGCCACTAGCGTACCTATTATTTCTAGGGCCACTTCCTTCAGTACTCTGGGATGAAGCTTATCTGGCCCTGGAGGTTTATCTGCTTTTAATGCCATTAATTTCCCCAATACCACTTCCCTGCTAATGTTAATTTTGTTCAATTCCTTCTTCCTATTAGGCCGTGTCATCCTGAATATTTTAGGGATACTGTTTGTCTTCCTCCTTGAAGACAGAACTAAAGTATATATTTAAGTGGTTGCCATCTTTGTCTTGTTTTTTATAAAATGTAAGTTGAGTGCACCAATACGACCCAAGTAGATTAATGCAAGGGTGAAATAATGGGAGTTCTTTTAGAATTGAAAATTGATGTCATTGCCAGAATTTTCCAACTGCTTTTTTCTGCAGGAGTGGTTGATATACTTCTGTGAGAGATTGGCAAAAGTCACGCCAGGATGCAGATAGGATTTCTGATAATTGATCAGGCCACTGAAGTTACAATGACACTTTGAGAGAGCTCCGCATGTGTGTCTTAATGGGCTGTTGTTCACAAGTTACCAAATTCTTAAAAGATGTACTAATAAACAGAATCAAAATCACAGAGGGCTTATGGTGCAGAGGTAGGCCATTCAGTCTGTTGACCCTGTACCAACACTTCAAATGAACATCATTTCCTAGTTCCATTCTCTTCTTTATCCCATACCCTTGCACATTATTTTTATGCAAATAGTTGTCCAATGTTGTCGTGAATGCCAACATTTTAAAATGTGTTTCTAACTGTTCTTCAATCAGGAATGAATTATTGGCTGCATTATTTCACATACAACAATAAATATACAGAGTAATGACTAAACTAAGACCAACATCACTCAATCTCATTCCATTCTTGGAAAAATGAAATCATTGCATTCTTTCCATTTCACAGTCTGTCTTATTTGCTTTTTTTAATCACTTTCTTTCTAACTTCTATCTACAAGTTCTATCTGATCCCTTGCATGTTCTCTTCCAGCTCCTGCCTCAAGATCCACACCTTAGAATACCTTTATATGAAAACGTATTTGTCCCGTATTTCATTGTTCTCTTTACATTTTTTCCACTCAGGCAAGTTGTGAAATTGACTTAATCTCTGGAACTGATGCATCCACGAGGGTTTTCCCCTAGGAGTATGAAATTGATTAAAATAAATTGGAGAATGTTCATTCTGGTGAGTGGAACTGAGATGGGACAATTAATACATCAATATTGTATTTAGATGAAATAGTCATTGCTGTCATTTATTGTGCCGTGTTATACAAAAAGCATGTTCAGAAAGTTGAAAACAAAATCTCCTCCTCTGCTCTTTTTTGATCATTAGGCATTCTCTATTCAATAGGAGGTGCAACACCATCCTGTTCTGACAATTTCTGGAGCTGAAAGGTTTTGTTATGAAAGCTATAGCCATAATGAATGCTTGGCTTAGTTTTGAATTCTTATGGCTTCAGCCTTTAGGTAGTCTACTGATCTAAGAATCATAGATATTTTTGAGACTGTAATGATGAAATATGCTTGGTATAGTTTCTTGTTTACTTACATACCTAATAGGTTGTTAACGGATTATATTCTTTTACACTGGAATCTGTTTTCTTCAATATTCATTATATTAGAAGTCAAGATTTTTAGAATCAGACTTTTTTTTCTTGCAATGAGCTTAACACAATCCCTGTTGCTGTATCAAAGGCTCAAGAGACTCTTCGTAATAGATACTGGATTGGTGGCATTGGACGATAAATGAGTAGACACAGAAGTGGCTTGAAGTTGCCATGAGTTAGTTGAAGGACATTGAGTGGCATGAGTAATCTGAAGGGATGGGATGCTTTGTGTGAGGTGTGAATTTCAGGGGGCCTTTAAATGAAACTGAGCTGCTAGGATAGAAAACTGAAATGGGCCTTTCAACTGCCCCACTTCCACACTAATCAGGTACTGCATATTAAATCAATAAAGGAAGAAAATCTGCATCTATATCATGCCTTTGACAATCTCTGGACATCAAAACATACTTCACAGATAAGTGTAATCAGCGGTATTATGAAGGCCAATGTGCCAAATGATAACCACTGCAACTAGTAATGAGATAAAAGACCAGGTGACTTTGTTCTGGTGATATTGGTTGAAGCCATAAGAGCATTTTGCTGTTACTTAAAAGTACTCATTGTGGTCAAGTGACCTGTGACCTCCAGGATTGTTACAGAAATATTGACATTTTCCCATGATCATGGCTTTAAAACTCAAAGTGGAAGCCAAGTTTAAACTGATCTGGACTCTGGGATTTGCAAACTCCAGAGCTGGAACAGACAGCATTCATGCAGCCAGGCGTTGGAAAGGCAACTTTACATCAAAACAAGTCAGGCCAGGTACAAATGGTCACATAGGTTCATTCTGAAACATTGTTTACACCTCCAGTGAACCTGCTTTGTAAGAACACTATACAGATTTTATGGCACCTGGCTCAGTAGGAATCCAGAGGCACAGTGACAAGGACAGCACTTGGTACTTCTACTATCATGTTTTACAACCTCCAAATATAGAAAGTATCACCTTATTAGATCATCTTGCCCCCACCCGATACTTGTACTAGATAGAAGCCCAATCTTTGATGGTTGCGAAGCAGGGAGTAAAAGGGACTCCAGCCGTCTCTCTGATTTTTGCATCTTCTTCAATGGCATTTCCAGAGAATGTACTTTGGTGGGATGACCCAAAGACCAGAACCAGCCCCGGATGAGAGGTAGAGTCCAAATTGACAACAACAGATAGTGAAACATCATCTCTCAAAGATCGAGGAACAGCTTGTCCCAGCCTTATTGCATGTGTATTATTGGTCCTTTCAGCGGAACTGTTGATTTGTGCCTTTAAAAGGGATTTGTTCTGTCCTGTTGCTCTTGAAGAGGCATGTTGCAAGCCTGGTGATGAGGTGCCTACTCCAGGGAAGGCAGAGCAAATAACTTCTTTAGAGAAAAAGAAACATTGGACGGTACAGTGGCTCAGTGGTTAGTACTGCTGCCTTACAGTGCCAGGGACTCAGGTTCAATCGTAGCCTCGGGCAACTGTCTGCGTGGAGTTTGCACATTCTCCTCGTGTGTGTGTGTTTCTGCTGGGTGCTCTGGTTTCCTCCCACAGTCAGATGATGTGCAGGCTAGGTGGATTGGCCATGCTAAATTGCCCATAGTGTGCAGGGATGTGTAGGTTGGGTGGTTTAGCCATGGGAAATGTAGGGTTACAGGGTGGGGGGGGGGTGAGTCTGTGTGGACTGGTTGGGCCAAATGGCCTGTTTCCACTCTGTATGGATTCAATGATTCTCTGAGTGGGTGGAGTCAGTCTCACACAGATCCAGAGTTTTAGTTTTTGCTTTCAGTTGTTGAAGTTGGGGTTTTGGAGGTGAACTGCTGGATACAGCTCTCTCTCTGCTGCTGCTGCAAAGAGTTCTTTCTCACTTACTAGACTGGTTTGTTTTTTTCAGTATTTCGTTCTGCTAGATTAGAGTGAGAAGATTACATGTGAGAATAACATGTTTTGCTGAATTTGCCTTTGCAAAAGGTGTGTTTATCGGATCCTACTATATTAGAACAGTTGAGTAGTAGTTAAATAATATATTATTTTAAGTTTTTTAATAATTATTTAAGCCAATTCTTCTTTATTTTGTTTCTATTTTAATTGTGGTGGAAGAAGAAAGTGTGCTTTGCTTAAAGCGTAGTGGTGTGACCATTCGAATCATATTTGGAATGCTGCACCTGACATTTGCCTTTTAAATAAGATTAAAGTTAGGATCTAGGCTACTATCTCCTTGATATGTTCTGATGGGGTTTGGTCTGATCCATAACAGGTCAAATACAGTGGTCAGGACCTGGGGATAGGGTACAATGAATCCTTGGAAGGACAGGTCAGAGTAGATAGCTAGTGTAGATTTAAGACTGTGTTTGTCAATCCCTTCACAAGTCGCTTCAGTAAAGTGTTGAGTTAAGATACAATAGTAGAGTCTAAATGTTGTTTTTCCTTGATAGTGTTCTGTAAAGTTGTGTTGGATTCTCCCCAATTCATGTCCTCTTTTGTCTATCACGATGTGTAATGTGCCAGAGTGAAAAAGGGTTACTGCAATCTGGTCAATATTAATCAGGATACATTTACCCATCTTTTTTGCTTTACAATGTCTTGACCTTTTTTATCCACGTGAGTAGGCACACAGCACCTCAATTTAGCATTACAGTCAAAAGGAGACTTCTTTCTGACAATGCCGCAGATGGTTCAGCACTGGCACTGAATGTTAGTCTAACTTATATTGTTTTGTTCTAATGAACCTGCAAGGCTTGAACCTAAAAGTTTAGTATCAAAAATGTCATCATGCTTGCTCTTGAGCCAAGTTAAGTGAATAAAGGTAAAATGCTGCACATGCTGGAAATCAGAAATAAAAATAGTAGGTGCTGGACATAATCTGTGGAGAAAAAAAAGAACAGAATTAATGTTTTGTTTTAAATATGACTCTCCCTCAGGACAGACAGTTAAGGGGGTGTCCCTAACTCATTCATACCATGTACCTCCAAAACCTTCCCACCCCCACCCCATCCTTGAAATTAACCACTTCCCAGTTCATGTTTTGATGGTTCCTCTTTGCATGTGAAAACAGTTCAAAATGAAACAAGGTACGAAAATGTACAAATGTAGTCTCACCTCTGGCATATCTTATGTGGCCAAAGATAAGAAAATGACCTGAGACAGCTTGCTCTAACCATTTCAGGTTGAACCTGTTGGAATTTCAGAGATGCATTTACATTGTGTACACCCTGCAGACACCGAGTATAATCCAGAAATCTTGAGCATTCATTTATCATCGTTACCTGAGGATTTTTTTATTGAATTCCCAAGCTCCAGTACACTTCCATCTGTCTATATATGTGTCACAATAATGTAAATGTTTGTTTAAAAAACAGATATTTTCCTCGGAAGCACTTTCCGCGCACACGTGTTTAAGAGTTCACTACAGTACACTAAAGTCATGACTGGATACCTACCAGAAATGTATCAGCAAAGGATTGCGACGCTTTGAAAGCTCGTGCTGTAAGCAAGACGTACGTGCTGGCATTAAACAAATGAAAATGTCGTGTCGCTTCAACAGTTTTGTGTCAAATCAGGCAATTATCGTACGCGTCAACATTTATAAATACTTGTTTTAGCTGGAAACATTTTGAAATTTGGGTGCTCTAATTGGGAACGTTTCACGAGGTGCTGCTTTCTAACACGGAATTAAAGACGTTATTATTCTGCTGTAAATATTTCAAGCTCCCCACACCGGGCAGCGTCCACACTCCTTAAAAGGCGAGAAGAGCAAAGAAGGAGCCTCACGCCTTGTGAGTCAGACTTGCCAGAGCTGTCTCCCGGGGAGGGCACTGGGAATAACCTGACAGCGATGCACACCTACCTACCACCCGGGAATTGGCACTTCAGCGGTGACAATACTTTTGCAGGGAGAGAAGGAAAATACAACAGATAGTAGCCGAGAGTCTGCTTTTGACACAAATCCTCTGGTTAGGCTTGTCTCCGGCTGGTACTCTGCGGCTGGGTACGTGGGCGCTGGAGCAGCTCGAAGCAAGGCACCTAGGGCATGGCCATTACACCCAGGGCATGGCCAGACACCCAGGGCATGGCCAGACACCCCGGGCATGGCCAGACACTTAGAGCATGGCCAGACACCCCGGGCACGGCCAGACACTTAGAGCATGGCCAGACACCCCGGGCATGGCCAGACACCCCAGGCACGGCTAGACACTTAGAGCATGGCCAGACACCCCGGGCATGGCCAGACGCCCCGGGCATGGCCAGACACTTAGAGCATGACCATAAACCAAGGGCATGGCCAGACACTTAGGGAGCCCCCAGACACCCAGGGTCAGGGCACGGCCGGGCACTCGGGGACCCACCAGGCATCCAGGGCATGGCCACTACAGCAACAGCCACCCGTCCCAGATTAAACCAGTCATTTCGGGGTTTGTTGCTGTTTGGGGTTTGGTGGTGTGTTTGAGGTGAGGGGCGGTTGGAAAGATGAGTATAGGAGCTTTTCATTGCTTCCGCTGAAAGGAGAAAAAGGGCTGCGACAGTTCTCTTTTTTTAAATGCAATTTTTTCCTTGATTTCCTTTAGTTTGCAGAGGGAATATGCGTCATCTTTCAGCAGGGTCTGGATACCAGAAGGCAAGGGGTTCGCTGTAATCTGGCAGCGCTGTTTTTACGGGAGGCAATAGAGATGGCTTTCTCTTGATACAGAAAGATCCTGATATAGAGAAGGCAGCTATTCCTCGCCTTGGCGCGCGTGTATTTTAAATTTTAAAACGGGAATTCGTCTGAAAGGTCAGCGTTCTTTCACAGCCTGGTTACTGGCTCCAGCAGGTTCTTTGAGGTACGTGGAGGCTCTCCCTCTCTCTCTCTGTCTGTCTCTCTTGCTGTCTTTCGTTGTGCTGCCGAGCACTAATGGAATTTTCTTCGTCATGTATCGGAGCGGGGAAGCCCAGTCTTTAAGAGGCTGGCGTGAAGACAAAAAAAAACCCAATCCTGAAAGGTCTTACATCATTGCTTTACCGCGTGGAGAGATTTAAAGCCCACCCATTCCCCCAGCCCATGTCTGATATTATCCCCCTCTTTTGTGTTCTTGGTCTTCATCAGTGAGTAAAATCCTTGCGCATCTGCAACACACGGTAGAGGGAAGAGTGCAGGAACCAGGTGAGTGGTTTAAAAGCAGCCATCACTGTATAGGAGGTTGCAGATTTAGGATGTGAGTCTGAGGGTTTTGCATTTTGCAGACTCCATAGGCACCAATACATCAATTAAAATAAAACCGAGACGTTCCCGTTTTCTGCAGCTCCTTTCCAATAATGAGTGCAAGGCGACTCACCGCTCTGTGATTGAACTCCCTTTTCCTCATACCTTATCATCCAAGGCTTAGTTGATAGTTTGATTGCAAAATAAAAGTAGTTGGTTACTGAATAGGATTTCTTGTCTTTGTTGAATCGGATTTCTATATTGATAGCATGTTTAAATTTAAGGACCCGTTTTATTGTAGACGGAATAGTATCCAAAGCACAGGATGGATTTTTGTCCTTTCTCAGTTCCGACCAGTAGCAGTTGGATTTAGTTGTATTATTTTGGCTGTCCTCCATCTAACACAGCATATCCAAATTACATCTCGGATTACAAAAAATGCTGCTTAATTTTATAGATTGTGTTAATCATTTTTTTATGATTTATGGAAGACAATGCGAAGTGTCATGAGGTGAGAACGGACCGCAGTTTCCTAAGACCGGAAGCTGAAAAGAGAAATTAACATGTTAGGCGCATATCGGTAGCGTTTTCTTTAAAAAAAAGTGTATCAAATTGGAGCGTTCTTTTGTCTCATAATTTCCATGCTGTGTTTTGCTGTGATACATTGGTAATTAGATTTCCTGTCATGATTTCACTTCAGGCATTTTTACAATCCAAGAAAGGTGTGAAGGCTCATTAGGTGTAGTGTGAGAAAGCCAGTAAGATAATCGAAATCAAAAGGCAGAGAGAGAGAAAAAAAGTGCTAACCATAAAGTGCTGGTCTATTTCTTAGAACGCTGCAACAAGTGATGTGCCAGTCAATAAAGGAATTATTGTTTCTCAGCGTCCGGGGTAGTGTTGGACGTTAGGTATGTCTGGATAATTGTACACTCTACAAATGAAGCAATGGGAGTGTACTGAACCAAATGGACCAAGTAACCACGAATCTCAAAGTTTTAAAATACATTTTTCAAGATCATTGTAGGACAGAAGTCTTAATATTCATCCAAAGACAGGACTTATATATTTTCACTTTGGCATTTTTATGCGTTTTTTGTTGGGAGTTATAATTATCATCTTTGGAATCCAAAAGTGATTAGCAACAAAATACATCTAATGATAATTTGTTTACATTACAGCAACTTGTCTGTCAATCTGCCAACAACTTAGTTATTAAAATCTATTGAGTAAATTGGTTAAAATGACCAAATTAGATATTAAAATCTACTGAGTAATTTGGCTAAAAATTTGCTTCCTTTTAAACTATTCTGGAGAGCTAAGCATTTTTTAAACAATTGAATATCTGGTATGAGGGAGCTCAAAACACAAAGAATTAAAATGCACATGCTAAAATGTTGTGGTTTTGGCAGGTTCAGCCATTTTGCACTTAACACAATTCTAAATATTGTCTGAAAGAGGAAACAATTGCAGTCATGGTCTTATATTGATTCATATTGCTGCATAAATTGCTTCTTTTGAAGAATATTATAAAGTATTTTGATACAGACTGGAAAATGAAACGCAAACACAGTCACCCTGCAAAATTGTCAGATAGAAGCCAAGCTTAAAATATAAACATTGAATGAGAGAGAACTAGGAAACAGTAGGGATTATGTCAGTATTGCCCTTCATAGATTTTTCACCTGCCTTTTTGCACCTCCCTATTGCTGACAGTCACGCTCCCCTTCATTCTTTTTCTCCCACTATTTTCCCATTGCTTTCCCACTGTTCTTTCAACATAACCACTCCAGTCACCTAGTAACTTCTCTGTTTCTCCCTCTGTCCATTTTTTGCTCTCTCCATCATCTACTCTGTCTTCTCTTCTCTCTGGTACCCATCCCCCTGCTCCATTTCTGATGAAGAGTTATCTAGACTCGAAATGTTAGCTTGATTTCTCTCCATGGATGCTGCCTGATCCGTTGTGATTTCCAGCATTTTTTTTTGTTTTCAGTTCAGATTCCAGTAATTTGCAGTAATTAGCTCCTTCCCAATCTCTGTTTTCCCTCCCACATAGTCCTCTGTTTTGGCCATTTCCCACCTCTACCTTGAGTCTTCTCCCCCATTTTTGGCTTCTGCCCTATTTCCTCTTCAAACTGAGGCACACATCACACCTCCCACCCCCCAACCAATGCTCGAGCAAGCACTCTTCTTCCTTCTTTCTATATCTTAGCCAAATTGTGTTCTTTACCCTTCCTGTCACCTCCATCTGATCCAAACTGTTATTGCTTTTCCCTTTCCTTTAACAGGTCCTAAATTCATTCCCACCTTTCTTCATCACAGCTGCACACTTTTCCTCTTCTCTGCCTCAACATGGTCTCAGCAGTCACCCTCTTTGGCCTCAATAGGTCAGTTGTCCTTTTCTAGGTATTTTGAAAGATCTTTTGCTGCCTCATCTGACTAATGAGATCTTCTCCCCAGCAGATCATGATCATTATCTACAAGCTCAAATGTTGTAGTTGACCTCCAGTAACTGCTTTGAAACATCTTCATTATTAATATGTTCATTATTACATAGCATAGCTTGTTGCATCATTACTTATTTTACTGTGCTACCTTTATTTTTATTTGCCAACAACATTGTGGCTTATCAACCTGTATTGTTTCAAACATTTCTGTCAGTTTTTTTAAAAAAGCCATCAGGGCATGCTTAAATATCCATGTCTCTTGTCTCATACACTGAAATATACTAGTTCCAAAATTTGTCAAGGTATGAAAATTGGCATGATGATCTTTTTGCGTGATTAACTCATGCCTGTTGCCTTCAGTACAAGTAAAATGGAACCATCATGCCATCTGATCATTTAAGTGATTTCAGAAAGCAAACAGTGCAGAGCACAGTACTAAGTGGCTGCCTGCCTGAGCAGGGGGACCCAAAAATAGCTTTCAGAATCCTGCAATACTTAAAGGGGATGTGAAAATTGACTGAAGAGTTTTAGGAAATGTCTTTGAATGAAAATAACATATGATGATCACGCAATATGGCAGAGCAAGGACTAGAAGATGTTCCAATGTTGTACTGAACCTTTTGGTTAAGGAGAGATGTCTCCTTGCCAGCAGAACCTCCAGACAAACTATGAGGACACATTAGGGAAAGATACCATGATGGGTTTATACTATAAGCCTCCCAATAGCCAGTGAGAGATAGAGGAACAGATATGCAAGCAGATCATGGAAATATGTAAAAGCCACAGGGTTTTTAAAGGTGTGATATCAGCTTTCTCAATATTGACTGGGATTCCCTTGGAGCCAGAGGCTTGGATGGTGGCAAATTTGAGAGCTGCATCCATTTCTTGAAACAGTATGTAGATAGCCCAACAAGGGAAGGGACCATACTAGGGCTTGCACGAGGGAATGAGCTTGGTCAGGTCGTCAAAGTTTCAATGAAAGAGCATTTTAGGAACAGTGATCATAATGCCATACGTTTTACAACAGCTTGGACAAGGATGAGACTGATCCTTGAGTGAAAGTGCTAAGTTGGTGGAAGGCTAAATGCAACAGTATTAGGTAGGAACTGGAGCAATTAGATTGGGAGCAGCTGTTTGAGGGTAAATCCACATTTGATATTGGGGAATATTTTAAAGGCCAGTTGACCAGAACTCAGGACCAGCATGTTCCTGTGAAGATGAAAGAAGGGGATTGGTAAGAGTTGAGAACCCTGAGTGATAAGAGGTGTTGAAAATTTAGTCAGAAAGACAAAGGAAGCATGCATAAGGTTTAGGAAACTGAAAGTAGACAAGGCCTTGAGGAATATAAAGGAAGTAGAAATTTAAAAAAAAACAGGAATGCGGAGGGCTAAAAAGGTGTCATGAAATATTCTTGGCAAGTAGGATTAAGGAGAATCCCAAAATATCTTACATGTATATAAGGAGCAAAAGTAAGCTAGGGAAAGGATAGGCCGACTCAAGAACAAAGGAGGGGAATTTATGCGTGGAGCCAAAGGAAGTGGATGAAGTCCTTAATGACCACTTCATATCAGTATTCACCAAGGAGATGGACATGGACAATGGTGGCATGTTTATATTTTATGGTATTTTAATATTAGGAAGGAGGAGGTGTTGGGTGTCTTGAAAAACATTAAGGTGAATAAGTCCTCAGGACCTGATGGAATCTATCTTAGGACACTGAAGGAGGCAAGGGAGGAGTTTGCTTTGGCCTTGACAGAGATCTTTATATCCTCTTTAGCCACAAGTGATGTCCCAGAAGTTTAGAGAATAGCAATATTGTTTCTTTGTTTAAGAAGGGCAACAGGAATAATCCAGGAAATTATAGGATGTGAGCTTTACATCAGTGGTAGGAAAATTATTGCAGAAGATTCTTAGGAACAGGAGTTACTTGCATTTGGAAAAGAATGGATCATTAGGAAGAATCAGCATGGCTTTATGCAGAGAAGGTCTTGTCTCACAAATTTGATTGAGTTTTCTGAGGAAATGATGAAGATGATTGAGGGTAGGGCAGTGGGTGTTGTCTATATGGACTTTACTAAAACATTTGATAAGGTCCATAATGGTAGGCCAGTCCACAACATTAAGTCGTATGGGATTCATGGCGAGTTGGTAAGTTGGATACAAGATTGGCTTGGTCATAGATGTGATGATACTGGGCTTTAAGAGGTGTATTTTGTCCTTTTTTTTATAAAGACAGAGGTGGGAGCAATCTGCTTCAAGCCAATAAAGTAAATAGCTTGTGAGGCCTTGGCCTTTTTGTTTGAAGCTGGAACAATAAAAGGAGCCTGAATGAGTGGGGCCAAGCTCCCACAGACTAGGATTTTTAGTTTTAGCTTTCACTAGTTGCTGGAGTCTTGAAGTTGGATGTGAAAGCTATTTTTCCTCTCTCTGTTACAGCCAAAAACTGGGGTTCTCTTCCTGCTGCTAGAATTGCATGTGAGATAATCTCCTTTACTGACTTTGCCTTTGCCAAGGTATTTATGGTATGCTACTATATTGGAACAGTAATGAGTGGTTTATTATTTTAAGTATTTCAACAGTTACAGTTAAGCCAATTCTTTTATTTTCAATGTCTGTATTTTAACTATAGTGAATGAATAAAGTATGTTTTGCTTCAAGCCTGTTGGTTTGACCAATTGAATTACATTCAGAACGCAACGCCTGGCACTTGCCTTTTAAAATAAGAAAATGTCTAGGCTATCTCCTTGACATGTTTTAAGGGGTTTGGACCATAACTACACAGAGGCCAGTATCTGACACCAAGTCACCTTTTACTTACATGTGAACAGTCCTTGACTTTAGTACTGCCTCATTCAGAGTCAGCTACCAGCATGTCAGTATCTTTGACATCTCTTTTTCATATGTCAGCCAGGGCTCTTTGATTGGACCAGATTAACAACTCTAATCAGGGAACTCATATTCTATGATGTCCAGCTGGCTGACCTGTTAGAATCACTACATAGATGAGATGAAAATTGTTCGAGTTGTCGGTAGTTAGGACAGTTGGCAAAGAATACATCAGGAGATAGATCAATTAGGAACTTAGGTGGAGAAATGTCAGATGGAATTTAATCTGAATATGTGCGAAGTGAAGCATTTTGGGAGGCCAAATGCAAAAGGAAAATTACACAGTAAATGGCAGGACCCTTAGGAGCAATGATACACAGGAGAATCTTGGAGCGCAAGTCCATAGCTTTCTGAAAGTGGCAACACATGTGGATAAGGTGGTAAAGAAGATATAAGGCATACTTGCCATCATCAGTCAGGGCATTGAGTGTAAAAGTTGGCAAGTCTTATTGCAACTGTATAAAATTTTAGATAGGCCACATTTGGAGTATTTTATGTAGTTCTGGCCACCACACTATAGGAAGGATGTAGAGGCCTTGGAGAGGGTACAAAATAGGTTTACCAGAATGTTCCCTGGATTGGAGTGCATTAGGTATAAGTAGGGGTTGGAGAAACTTGGATTGTTTTCGCTAAAGCATCAGAGGCTGAGGTAGCAAACTGATAGAAGTGTATATAAAATTGAGAGGTATGGACAGGGTGGATAGTTAGAGTCTCTTTCCCAGGGTAGAAATGGCAAATGGTAGGGGGAATAGGTTTAAGCTGAGAGGGGGAAAGTTTAAAGGAAATGTGTGAGGAAAGCTTTATACACAGAGGATGGGAGGTGCCTGGAATGGACTGCCAGGGGAAGTATTAAAAGCAGATATGATAGCAATGTTAATGAGGCATTTAGACAGACACAGGAATAGACGGGGAAATAGAGGGATATGGATCATGAGCAGGCAGATGGGATTAGCTTAGAATGGTGCGATGGTCAGCACTGACACGGTGGCTTGAAGGGCCTGTTCCTGTGCTGGACTGTTCCATGTTCTTTGTTGGGACAGTCAATGTCTAGAGCCTGGCCTCAAGGATCTGGATGAATACCAGCAAAAAGTCAATGGTCTCACATGAACAGTCATAGTCAGTAAATAATGCTTCAAGTGCCACATCCTATGAAAAGCCACCATATCCTCACAAACTTCTCAATATGTCACAGCCCTAGCAACAACCTGTATCAATTTAATCTAGCATGCATGTCTCACTTCACCTCATTACATTTTACACTGCTGCAAGCTTGCACATTGTCAACTTTTCAAGCAGATCATCACATCACCTAAACACATAGCACAGATGCATTTTTTCTGTCTTGCAGGACAAGGTGACATATAATACATGGGTTGGCATTGTCAAGTTGGGCCGAATGGCCCGCTTCAGTACTGTATCATTCCTATGGTACTATAATTAGATTCAGCACTTAACCAGCAGGGGTCTAGCTCAGATCCTTATTCCCTGCTCCATGGAAGAAATGCCATCAATGGATTACCCAAATCCTGGCGGCTGTAATGAATCCTGAGACTGAAATCAGCAAGCACAGCCAGCTACCACCAGAACTAGGGACAGCATGTGTAAAGGGGCTGACAGGATTTTGCAGCACTCTCGCACTTCAGCACATTTCCATGATTCATGCTTTTGGATTTTCAGAGATTCTGTGCTGCTATCTTTCTCAGGACCAAAATATTCATCAATGTGCTGGTATCCTTTCTGTTGCTTGTCAGCCAGCCAGCTGAGACTACAGATATGCACACAAAAGATGTTGGGCCTTTGAGGGCCAGAAATGCTTGATGTCATTGATGTGCCCTTTCCCCCATTGACAGTCAGCTGCCTTGTGTAAGTAATGTTGCAGTCCCTGGAGTAACACTGCATAGCAGCACTAGGACTAGCAAAGGCATACAGAATTCAGGGCTCAGGAATAAGCACAGGCATAATTAGTTTTGTACAGAATATTACATGGTTTGTTTTATCAAGTTGTTTTGTAATGTTCTTTTTGTGGTGGAATTTATTTCAGCATTGTCACTGTGCAGATGCCTTGATGGCCAGTAATAGAGGAAACATGACTTACGGAACTGCTTGTGAATGGGGAATTGGGCTTGCATTCATTGGTACAATGACATAAGGACTTGAATGAATTAATGTCTGGGACAGTGTGTGTAGTACCCCACCACTGTGATGATTTATGTGATCACATGAAATGATGATAAGGGGAAAAGTATTCGTTAGAGTTTCCAATACTTCTGAAATGCTGTATATGGTTTTTTAATATGTAAAAGTCTTGTTCCTGTTAAAACCTACTGAAAGATCAGTAAACTCTCCCAGCAAGACTAATCAAATATGCAACATTGTGGCAGTTATGAAAATTTGTGAAGAAGTTTCCAAACCTGAAGAAAGAGAGACGAAATCTGGGAAGAAAATTAGAAATAGGCAGCAAAATACTCCAATGTTACTCTATAGACAAAGTGGAGGCAAAGGCAAGTCAGAAAACCAACTTGCAAAGGCATTCAGGTTACACCTAAGAGGCCTATAAAGAAAATCCTTACTGAGTAATTGTAGGCTTCAAGTCAGAGCTATCAGGGAGATGGTGAACAACCTTTACACAGTAAAAGAAATGTCTTAATGGCTGGCTAGACAGACAGCAAAGCTGGGAGATTCTACCCTTTAGAAAAGGCAGCTTATGCTAAAACATCGAGCAGACCCAATGTGATATTGACACCATTAATTGTTGGGGCCATGAAATTGAAAAGAAAACCTCAACCAAAATGCAGCTCCAGGAACAGGGAGTGAAGAGATTATTGAACTGAAATAAAACAGCTTTTGATGGTTTTGCCTGTTTCAAAATATAAATAACTAGTGTAGTAGAGAGATTCTTTGAGGAATAACAGTGACTGCAATGGGATTATGAGAAAATATTCAATACTAAAGCAAAACTTTAAACAGTGAGTAAACTAATTAGAAAGCACAAAGAAAAAATGCTTTATACTACCTGAAAGGTTTGTACACATACGTGGGCCAAAATCAGACTCAAACCTGATCACATTGGAGAAAAATAATTATTGAAATGAGGAATTGCTTCTAACTTGGATAGGGAGTCCAAAGCAAAACAAGTCGACACAGTACTCCAAAGAACAATAACAGATGATGTTTTTGCAGATCAAGGCATTAATGAAACATGAAATAAATTTGAGGAAGTCTTAAAAGCTGTTGATAATGATTTCAACCTGGGGAGAGAAAACTCTTGCAGCTAAACTAATCGGAAGTGTTCAGAGGCCAGTAGATATTTTTGTTGATGACCTTTACAGGCTAGTTGAAGATTGCAAACATGGAGATCTAAAACAGAATTAATATGAGGTTACACTGTGTAGATATTGCTGATCAACCTTTATCATAGTTATTAAAGTCTAAGGAAGAGCTCACCTTAGAAAAAAGTAATACAACTGTTGGTATAAGCAGAGGTTTTCAAACAGAAATGTAATTCTGAGAGATGAAGAAAGTCTTGGTTCAAGAAACCTACAGTCACCATACAATTCCTTAAGCACAGTACTGTGAAAGAAGCACCAGGAAAAAAATACATTTAGGAGGGAAAGTGCTAGATACTGTAAAGTCCTGCCAGTGTTGTGGTATCAACAGTGTCCTTTAAAAAAAAAACTAGAATGCTTTCACTGCAAAATGTTGGCCCTTTGGGAAGATATGCAAAAGTAAAAATTTTACTTTCATAGTTATGGAATCTCCTTGGTCAGAACAATGTTCCAAATCATGCAATTTGAAAAGCACATGTAAATGTCAACAGGCATATCACTAACTGTATTCATACATTCCCTGCAATTAACAGAACTAATTTGATTCAGGAAAGGTTATCTTTCAAAGTAAAGGGAAAGCTACATGCAGTACTCCAGTAGAAGTGGAGGCAGGTGTTTGAAACACTGTTTATTTGACAAAAATCAAGACTTTCACATTTTATATAGAAGAGCTTGTCTCAACATTAATTTTATCCAGTGTTATGGACCAGACAAAATAGAGTATTTAACTACTAACCAGCAACTGTTCCAATATAGTAACATCTCATAAACATACCCTTAGCGAAGGCAAATTCAGTAAAATAGATTGTCTCACATGTGATGTTTCTCCAGTCCAGGAGAAAAGAACACCAAGAGAAAACTCTGCCAAAGAGAGAGAATTCGAGCTTTTGCTGTGGCAGAAAGACATATAGCTTTGACAACCAACCTCAAAACCCCCAATAACTGAAAGCTAAACTAAAACCCTGGTTCTGTGGGAGCCCAACTCCACCTATTCATGCTGTTTCTATTGTTCTAAGTTTAAACAAAAACCAAGGGCATTCCAAGTTGTTGCTTTATTAACGTGGAAGAGTCAATTTTTCACCTCCATCTTAAAGTATTTTTTTTTAGAAAAGGACAAAATCCACCTCTTAAAGCCACAGTATCGTCACTCCAGAAAGTGGAAGAAGTTAAATAGCAGGGATTACACAGGCGCTTTTAAAAAGAAAGACTTTATAAAATTATTTCTTGACCTAGGAAGATGTAAGATCAAATATAATATTACTTTATGGAAAGATGCAAAACCTTTGTCTTTTCGTGCCTAAGAAGATAGTACACTCATCAATGAAGCAAATCCAATTCGGCTAAAAGAGATGACTATGACGGAAATAATTTCTCTTGTCACTAAGCCTACATTGTAGTGCTCTGGAATCATTCCAGGCCTGAAAATTGACAGTACTCTTTGTATTTGTATAGAATTAACTTAATAATGCTGTAATAATTTATTCAATCGTCTCAAAAGACAAAAGCTTGGGAATTTGTCTAAAAATACCACAGCCACGAAGCTGGACACAGACTGCAGATTTTGGCAAGTCTCTTTGGCTGTAAAATCAAAGTTGCTGATGACCTTTATTCTTTGTTCGGAAGATTTCTTTTTAATCATTTTACATTCATTATAATGTCAGCACCTGAAATTTTCCAAAGAACTATGTCAAATATTTCACTTTACCAGAGGGTATAAGCAGTTTTAAATCATCAACCAGAAGAAGGCCCACAATAATGATAAGTGTGAATTCTTAAAAAAAATCTACCATTTCCTAGAACATATTATTAGCAGTAAGTGCAGAAAGACCTGCAAAAAATAAGAATGATTAATGAATTCCCATTTTCCATTTTGTTCGAGACCTTCGATGCTTACTTGGAATGATTAATCAATTCAGAAACTATGTTACCAAATCTATCACAGGTTACAGAACCTTTAAGAGAAATATTAAAGAAAGCGCAAGCAGATATTTCAAAGGGTCAAGGAAATGCTCATATTGCCAGATGTCCTAGCATATTATATCCCCTCACTACTGACCAAAATTGCTGCCTCATTTATCGTGTTGAAGTGGTCCTCTTTCAAAGACAACTATGTAGATGTCACATACAGCTCCATTATGTATCTTAACATTGTTGTAACTGGGACAAGATACTCCATCATAGAAAAAAGACTTTTATAGTCATTGGCTTGTGAAAATTTCTTAAAAGTTGCCATGGAGAAATAGCGCAATTCCCAATTTTGATATTTGATGTATGACTCTCTAGAAAGCCTCCAAGAATTCTAAGATTCCAGTGGGGATTAATGAGATTCATTTATGAAATGATAAAAGTGTGGGGCAAGCTGTAAACAACAGCAAATGCATTGTCCAGAGTCACCATTTCATCCTACATATATTTTGAAATGGGAATGAATCATATTCCCAGTTCACTGCAACACAATGGTTGGTAAGTTCAGAATGGGTCCAAGAAATTTGACATTTGCAAATGCAAGATGACAAAGCTTCTGCAATCATCGATATTACATACAACATTGACCACAGTAGCATGCTAGTAGTGGTAAGGTGTTGAAAATCTTTGAGTATGGGAAGCATTTTCGAATTATGGATAAAGTACTACCTATGTGAGTACAAGTTAGTGATTCCAATTTCACCCAGCAAAGATATTGAGCCACAAAGATATTGCAAAATGGAGAGCACATGCCCCATCGTCTGTGTGGTAACCAGGAATACTGAAATCTGTCAAAGAAATTATTTCAAATTGCCAGGCGCATGATGCACAGAGTAAATCTCAAGGAACTCCTTATCTCAACTCAAAGTCCAACTTGGCGGTAAGAATGTCTGGAGCTGGAAAAATATGTGTTTAATAGAAAATCTTCCTTGATTGTCCTTCATTATTTTCCAAGAGGATCAAAGCCATAATGTATGCAGCAACTACTAAGACCATCATTTAACTTTAAAAGGAGAGATCTTTGCAAAACCTGGAATTCTTGTTCAGATTCTCTCCAAAATTGACGTACGACTTATAAATAATAAAATCATGCACTTTGAAAAACTTCAGCCTTATTTTTTGCACTGATGTGCTGGGCTCTTCCATCATTGAGGATGGCATTATTTGTGGACCATCCTCCTCCAGTGACTTGTTTAATTGTCCACCACCATTTACGATTGGATGTGGCAGGACTGCAGAGATTAGTTCTGATCCATTGGTTGTAGGATTGCTTAGCTCTGCCTATCAGTTGCTGCTTATGCTGTTTTGCATGCAAGTAGTCCTGTTGGGTGTCTTCACTAGGTTGACAACTCATGTTTAAGTATGCCTGGTGCTGCTCATGGCATGCCCTCCTGCACTGTCTATTGAACTAGGGTTGATCCCCTGGCTTGATGGTAATGGTTGAGTGGGGGATATGTTGGGCAATGAGGTTACAGGTTGTTCTGGAGTACAATTCTGCTGCTCTTGATGGCCCACAGCGCTTCATGGATGCCCAGTCTTGAGTTGCTAGATCTGTTTGAAGCCTGTCCCATTTAACACGGTGATAATGCCACACAACACGATGGAGGTGATTCTCAATGTAACGGCTGGACTTTGTCTCCACAATGACTTGTGGTGGCCACTCTTACCAATTCTGTCATGGACAGATGCATCTCTAGCTGGCAGGTTGGTAAGGATGAGGCCAAGTATTTTTTTCCCTCTTGTTGGTTCCCTTACTACCTGCTGCAGACCTAGTCTAGCTGCTATGTCCTTTAGTACCTGACCAGCTCAATCAGTAGTACTGCTGTTGAGCCACTGTTGGTGGTCAACATTGAAATCTCCCACCCAGAGTACATGTTGTGCCCTTGCCATCTTCAGTGCTTCCTCTAAGTGTTGTTCAACATGGAGGAATATTGATTCATCAGCTGATGGTGGATTGTTATCAGCAGGAAGTTTCCTTGCCCATGTTTAACCTGAAGCCATGAGACGTCGTAGGGTCCAGAGTCAATGTTGGAACTCCTCTCGAATGTATACCACTATGCCACCACCTCTGCTGGGTCTGTCCTGCTGGTGGGACAGGACATATCCAGGGATGGTGATGGTGGTGTCTGGGACATTGTCTGTAAGGTATGATTCTGTGAGTATGACTATGTCAGGTTGTTGCTTGACTAGTTTCTTGAGACAGCTCTCCCAATTTTGGCACTAGCCCCCAGATGTTATTAAGGAGGACCTTGCAGGATCAACAGAGTTGTTTCTGCTGTTGTCTTTTCCAGTGCCTGGTTGATGCCAGATGATTCATCCGGTTTCATTTCTTTGAGACATTTTAGCGATTGGTACAACTGAATGGCTTGCTCAGCCATTTCAGAGGGCAGTTAAGAGTCAATTACATTGCTGTGGGTGTGGAGTCACGTGTAGGCCAGACTAGGTGAAGATGGCCAGTTCCTCCCCTGAAGGACATTGGCTTTTCTGACAATTGACAATGATTTCATGGTCATTGGTAGATTCTTAATTCCGGATTTTGTTAATTATTACATTCAAATTCCACCATTTGCCATGGTGGGATTCGAACCCAGGTACCCAGAATGTTAGCTTGATTTCTGGAGTAATAGTCTAGCGATAATAACACTAGGCTATTACCTTCGCTACCACTGGGCCATCTCATTCTCTATTTGCATTCAAGTCAAGAAACAAGAACTCAAAGAAACACTACTGATCTTCTGAGTCTTACAGGAACAATTAAGATCAGGGAAAGATGTGAAATCTCCTGATAACTCGAATCTGTGATATTACAGATTGAGTTGAGATTGGTAATGTGTCAAAATAATAACGTCACCAGAGGACCGCACTCTCATTAGAGAGAGAGAGATGACTGGTCATGGTTTCATCTGAGCGACTCCAAACCTGAGGTAGGTGGCTGAGGTTGAGAAGGTAGGATCGTTCATGATAACCTCAACTTACACTATTGGTATCACTCTGCATTGCAATGCAGCTGTCCAGCCAACTGAGTTAACCTATCCCCTTGTCAAAATAATAATGAATATAGAAAGAACAAAATAGGGAGATAGATCTCATATAAGTGTTCAAAAGGATTAATGTCTGGGACAATGTGAACAGCACTCCCCAATGTGTTGATTTAAGATGTCGAGAATGTAGAATATGGGAGAGACTGGCTCAGATATGTCAGAAAGAGAAAAAGGGTCATGGCATCCGCAAAGTTAGTCATACTTCTTTATAGTGTAAGTAATTCTTTAATATATAAGCCAGTTATTACTAAAATATACTGAAAGCTTAGTAATCTCTTCTAACTAAACAAATCAAACAAGTTACCACAGTTTGAGTCATTCTGATCCTAGATTATGTGTCATACTTGACCCCTAAGATAAGCTTCTGACTAGGTAACTAAACTAACACTGAGAACATTTGTTTCCACCTTCACAATACTCTCTGCCTCCATACAAGACTTAATTTATCAATCACATCCAGAATTGATATTTCCAGTGCATTCCTACCCAGCCTCCCATACTCTACTCTCTGTGAACTTGATGTCATCTAAAACCCCAGTGTCTACCTGACTCACACCAAAAACTCCACTCAATTATCATTCCTGAGCTTGCTGACTGCATTGGTTTGTACACGAGAAATGCCTCAACTTTAAATTTTTTTGCTTTGTGTTCTGCCATTGCTGCATAGTTTTCTTATATGTAATCTGTTACAGCTCTGCAACCTTCCCAGATATTTGTGCTCATCTAATTCAAGCTTCATTGACACCCCAATTTTAGTTGCTCCACTGTTGTTGCATATGGCTTTAGTTAGCTGGGCACTTAAATTCCTTCTCTGTATCTCTTCAACACTCTAACTCTCTTTCATCCTTATAATATATTGTTTAAAACAAATCGTTACAACAAAACAGTTTGGCTACCTGCCATAATAATGTATCACACAACTCAACATCAAGTCTTGATTTATAACATTCTTATACAATTTCTTGTTGAACCATATGGAAGATATTATGTAAATATGACTTCTTGTTGTTTTGTTGATTTCCTTCTCTTCCACACCTTATACCTGTCAGTGCCCTCATGATGGTTAGATTCTGCAGGAAACAGCAGACTATAGTGAATCATAACACATTCTCTGGTGAGTATTGCAGATCTTCTCCATAATAGTCCAAGCAGTGGAACATTGCTTATGTACCCCCTAAGATTTGTTTGATAAATTTTCAAGTGGTTTTAATGGTTCTTGTTATGTGTATCCTGTTGATGTGTAAGTGCTTTCTGTACTGGAGTCAGGAGGAAGATAATTGGCGGGTAGCCTATATCATCTAGTAGCAATTTTTTTGTTCTCTTGGAAGTTCAGATGCTGATTGTGCGGCAGACTGCTGCCAGGATAATGGCAATCAAGCTGCATGTTGTGCTGACTAAAGTCACTAGACGTTGAGGGACTGAATACTCTTTCTGATGTCTTACATCTCAAAATTTACACAGGGTGTCTACAAAGGGAGAAATGCCATGACTAGCAGCTTTCACCACAGAGAAGCCTACAATACTGGCAAGGTCAGGTCATAGAGCTATACAGCATGGAAACAGACCCTTCGAACAAACTCATCCATGCCGACCAGATGTCTTAAATCAATCTAGTCCCATTTGCCAGCATTTGACCCATATCCCTCTAAACCCTTCCTGTTCGTGTAGCCATCAAGATGGCTTTTAAATGTTGTAATTTTAACAGCCTCCACCACTACCTCTTCAGCTCATTCCATACACACTTTATCCTCTGTGTAAAAAAAGTTGCCCCTTAGATCCCTTTTAAATCTTTCCCCTCTTACCTTAAACCAATGCCCTCTAGTTTTGGATTCCCCACCCTGGTGAAAAGACTTTGGCCATTCACCCTATCCATGCCCCTCGTGATTTTATAAACCTCCATAAGGTCGCTCATCAGCGTCCGACACTCCAGGGAAAATAGCCCCGGCATTTTCAGCCTCTACCTACAGCTCAAATCCTCCAACCCCAGCAACATCCTTGTAAATCTTTTCTGAACCTTTTCAAATTTCACAACATCCTTCCTATAGCAGAGAGACTAGAATTGAACACAGTATTCCAAAAGTGACCTAACCAATGACCTGTACAGCTGCAATATGACAACCTAGCTCCTATACTCAATGCACTGACCAATAAAGGCAAGCATACCAAATGCCTTCTTCACTACCCTGTCGACCTGCGACTCCACTTTCAAGGAACTATGACCTGCACTCCAGGATCTCTTTGTTCAGCAGCATTCCCCAGGACCTAACTGTTAAATATATAAGTCCTGCCCTGATTTGCCTTTCCAAAATGTGTTCAATTTGCATGCTACCCTCTAGCAACAAAGAATTCATCTATCTTTTCACACAGTTCACTACGCTTTCATATGCAAAAATGAAAAGTGCACAGTCATATATTGCAAATGTCACCTGCAGTGGCGCAAAAAGAGTCTAACCCATTTAACTTCATGCCCATAGCTACTTTTGCCACTGCTGGTAGTGCGATTG
Source organism: Rhincodon typus (assembly GCF_021869965.1). Taxonomy (NCBI): domain Eukaryota; kingdom Metazoa; phylum Chordata; class Chondrichthyes; order Orectolobiformes; family Rhincodontidae; genus Rhincodon; species Rhincodon typus. The sequence continues at coordinate 44,808,480 of NC_063340.1, read as the reverse complement.
TTGTGCTGTGATACTTTTCAGGCTGCAGAAAGTAGCAGACTTCAGCAAACTCATCCTAGATGAAGCAGACGTGTCTAATGCATTACGTTTTGGTGAGGTTGAGATAAGAGAAATGAACATTTGAACAATCTTGTGGATGTGACCCCTTAGTGAAACCTAATAAATATGATTTCTTTCTCCTCTCTTCCTCACTCCTTGTGCAGCTTGTACTCCTCTACGTCACTTCTGATTCTCCCTGACATGCTACTTGTCAAGGGGATGGAAACTGCTGTATTCGTGTCTGAGAGCAAATGTTCTGAGCACAACTCTTGAAGTCAGGACTAAGGACATCTGCATCATTAAGTAGCAGTATAAACCTCTAAATTATGCTATAAACTGAGAAATAGCCAGTGGAAATCAATCAACCATTAACCTGAGAGTGATCAATGATCTTTTTAAATAGTCCTGGAGGGTTTTCTCCTAGCTGCTGAATGGATGTTCAGCTGTGCATGTTTAAGAGAAGGCATTAGTCTAGAGTGTTGAGATCAAAAGTGGCTAGGACAGAGAAAAGTCAGCATTATGTGCTTGCTGATCTCAAGAGCTGCCTACTTTGCATCTTTCTGCTGCGTGCACCCATACTGATGCTCTTGCCAAAATGAAACAGGTAAAACGAGCACTAGAAGTGTGTACATATGGTGGCACAAACAACATGTTAGGCCCAAAATCATCCCTGTAATGGTGTAAACATGAGTGCCACACATTATGAGGTTTTACGGCCTTCAAGATTAAACATGGCATTCAATGTTGATTCTTTATTAATATTTCAGTAATTAACTCCATCAGGCATCTTTTTTTTTAAAATAACAATTAAAGACGTGGATGGTAGCTGTCAGATTGCTATGGTGTCAATATTGAATTTATTTGCAGTGAAATTTTATGCCATGCCATATTGCCCTCTTAATGGTCAGTAATTATATATTCTTTAGTCTAGAAATTACACTTCGCATTATTAAAATTTGAACACTCAACAATTTTCTCGGACATTTCCTTGTCTGCTATTTTAACGAAGATATCATGTCATTCATTTTAAACAGGTCAATACTTCTATTAAAGCATCAGTAGATGAAGTGCTCATATGCTGATATCACCAACAGTAATTTCTAGCTGTTATCTCATCTTTGCAACCAACGCTCTTAAAACTATTCCGAGTTGTGTGATGTTAATGTGTATGGTCCAGGCACCTCAGCTTCGCCAAAATTGAGCAGATTCTGGAATCTTCTCAAAAACTCAAAAAACGGTTCGGTTTATTTTTGATTCAATTCAGAACTTATTCTCACAATTACTTACTATACTTACTGTTACTTACAATTCAGAAGGGAGGTATACTCTGAAGTATCTGATCCTGTTTAATATTACCTTGATGTTAAGGAATCAGGCATGCACATTATAAAGGATAGTTGGTTTAACCATTAGATAAATTGTATATAACAGTTCTAAGAACTACTTTGGGCAACTGGAAAGGGTACCTGATAACTAAGTTTGTTTCATGACTGAACAGTTCAACAACTTTAGGGTTACTGCTCTTTTCAATGATCATATTTGAAAAATTTAGAAGGTGTTGAATCAGGAAGAGATAGAATGCTGTTCTGCCCATTTGTGGATTTTCAGGGTGAAACCAAGTGGGAGACGGCCATTTCCCCAGGGAAATAAAGAAAAAGAGAAACTACTTTCCTTATAAGGATTCCATTTACCTGCTTCCTCATAGAATTCCTTTGCTGTCCCTTACTGTTGAGCACTAAATGGAAATGGAGGTATTCTGAATGTTGGTTGGGTAATGTATCATGGCAGGACAGGTTGTTGTTAGAGTCCCAGAAGCCTATAGCCACAAGCTTTGACAATCACTGGTGAAAAGGAGATGCCCCCTGGTCTATTTGATCAATGTAATGCAAGGTTTTATGTAAATCGCATAATCGACTGTTTTCTTTGGAAGAGGATTGAATTCTTTTCTATTAGTATAGTTATGTCAACTTAGAATTGTGTACACTAAACAAGTAAGCTTTACATTTTTCATTAAACAGATAATGATACTTTTTGGTATTTGCTGGAAGCATATTGATCAAAAGGTATCTGTACACTATTAATGGGTTAAACTAAGTTCAACGTTCCAATTCAAGTTGCATTTTGTTTCTTTTTCTGCAACCAAACTATAATGTTTAGATAACAGCTGAGGAAAATACTAAAAGCTGGCTGACAGATTTAGAAAAACTGCAACAGGCCAAATAATCTAATAGCTATGGAATGGACATAACCTATGAAAATGATTAGTACGTATGCTTTTTACCCCAGGTTGCAATAACTACACATCATTCTTCTACCTCTGGTGGGAGAAAAATGAATAAAATATTGAAGTCAGAACAAAATTCTGATGATGAAATATTCGTCATATGTGAGTTGGAGCAGAGATCCTTGATATGCTCCTTGGAAAATTGTGAATATTTATATTATGTATTAAGTTATATACATATTTTAAAGAGAAAAAGTTGGTTTTTATCTACAGACAAACGGGCATTCTTTTACCTAAAATTTGGCTTCAAAGTAACCTTCTCATATTCAGCTCTCTCAATCTCTCCAGTTCAAAAAGCCATTCTATCTTCTTTTATTTGGAACATATCTCACTTGAGTATACATAGCAAAGCAATCTTATTTTTTGTTTGTATAAAGGCTCTGATTCTTGCGTCATAACTAATATTCTTGCAACTCCAAAAGATACATCAGCAAAATAAATCAACATTTTTCTTGTGAAATGCAAACCAGCTGACGCATGGATGGATAAACTAACTTGTTGCCTTAATAAGTGGATGGTTGGTATGTATAACAACATCAAAAATAGCAGAGACCCAGTCAAAATAAAAGTGCTGCAGTAGTGGGAGACTAAAGCACTTTTAGATGGGAGAAGCAAAATAAAACATTGAGGAAAAGAATTAAAGGTCAACATGATTTAAAACAATTAGAATCTGGTCTAAGAGTTATGCCTGTTAGAAACCACAAACAGTTAAATAAAATTAGAGTCTCAATGATAATAACTGCATAAGGATATGATATACAGACTTTCCCTGATTTATGAAAATCTGACATATGAACACTCGTACTTATCAAACAGAAACTATAAAAATAATCTTAAGGATCTGACATGTGAATGTACTTAATGAATGGCCATTTTATTTTGTATTGTGTTGTGTTCTAACTTGAGTATAAATCAACTTACAAATGTACTCAGGAACAGAATCCTTTTGTAAACCAGGGACTGTCTGTATTAATTATAACAAAGGTATCGTTTAGCTTTAGACAGGGAAATAAATAGGCTACAAATTTGTTTATCACTCCAAAGGAAGGATACATGGACGATATCAATTTCTTGGCAGAATTTGTGAGCACAACAGGTGAAATCTTCCTGGTCCTTGGAGGTGGACTTGAGAACATTGACAGGGAATTTATGTTTAGAGGGATGAGATCAGGACTTCAGATACGTGCTGCAAACGGCAATAGTGGAGAGTCAATTTGAATAATTAAATGCCCAATTGTGGGCCTAGTGGGGACGCTGCAGGAACTTCCAAGTGTGGATAGGTCCCTGGTTTAGCCCAAAGCCCAGAAGATGCCAAGTGTCAGCTTGGCATCAGTTGGCTGCAGTACCCATGAGGCCTATTTCAGGGCTTGCTACTCACAAAATCCCATCACACAGACCAGGGATCAGCAGATCATAGCTGTGATCACAGGGGCCATTCTGCGGAGGCACCATTACACATTGCTGACAAGTGCTTTGTTAGGATTTGGAAATGGTGCTGCCCCATGATAATTATTGAAAGACATAAGATTCTGCCTGGAGCAACCTGCAGCACTATGTTGCTCCAGGTATTAAATGGTCACAAAATACTCTGGTTTGATATAGTATCATGCCTTGCAGTTCTTAGTAGGATATTTTCAGGGCAACTGGAGATACCAGAGACACTATAGAATTTTTACAGAACGAACATTTTTATTCAGCCAAAATCCATGTGGATAGAATTGAGAATCATAGAACCATGCAATAAGGCAGCACAGAGTTTATTTGTCTCATTAAGCCTGTGCTTTTGGCCCCTCTATCCAATTTACTGTAATTCCCTGCATTTTCCCAAAACCCTGTAAATTATTTATTTACACTGAAATTGGATATGTATTTGAAACATATGAACAGGAGTAAGCTGTTTGGCCCTTCGAGCCTGCTCTGTCATTCAATATGGTCAGGGTTGATCATCCTGCTCAGAAACCTCTTATCACTTTCACCCCATACCCTTCGATTCCTTTAGCACTAGGGATTATATCTGTCTCCTTTTTTGAAAACATTCAATGTTTTGCCCTCAACTACTTTCTATAGTACAGAATTCTGCAGGCTCACCACACTGTGTGAATGAATTTCTCCTAATCTCAGTCCTAAATGGTCTATCCCATACCCTTTAGACTGTGATCCCTGGTTCTGGACTCCCCAGTCATGGGGACTATCCATCCTGCACGTACACCACTTAACCCTGTTAGAATTTTATAGTTTTCTATGAGAATCCCCTCCCCTCACCAACTCATTCTTCTAAACTTAGTGATTACAGTCCTAATTGATTCAGTCTGTACTCATATGGCATACCTGTCATCCCAGGAATCAGTTTGGTTAAATCTTAGTTGCATTCCCTCCATAGCTAAAACATTCTTCCTCAGATAAGGAGACCAAAACTGCATTGAAGAAGGGTCCTGACCCAAAACGTCAACTTTCCTACTCATCTGATGCTGCCTGACCTGCTATTTGTCTCACACAATACTCCAAGTGTGATCTGTACAATTGCAGCGAGGTCAACATATCATTTGCCTTCTTCACCACCTGCTGCATCTGCATGCTTACTTTCAGTGACTGGTGTATAAGGACACCCAGGTCTTGTTGCACCTTGTTGTTCCCAGTCTATCACCTTCAGATAATAAACCCCCTTCCTGTTTTGCTACTAAAATGGATAACCTCACATTTATCCACTTCATACTTCATCTGTCATGCACTTGGACACTTATTCAACTTGTCCAAATCGCACTGAAGCATCTTTGTATCTTCCTCACAGTTCACAGTCCCACTCAGCTTTGTGTCATCTGCAAGCTTAGAGATATTGCATTCAATTCCATTATCAAACTCATTAATATACTTTATGAATACTGGGGTCCAAGCACTGAACCACATGGTCCCCCACTAGTCACTGGCTACCACTCAGAAAATTACCCATAATTATTCCCACTCTTTGTTTCCTGCCTGCGAACCAGTTCTCAATCCATTTCAACTGGAGTTTAAAACGATAAAGAGGGGTGTATAAACACACATTCAATTCTAACAGGACGAGACTGTATAAACACAGGAAGGATGTTCTCAATGACTAGTGAGCTCAGAAGCAGGAGTCACAGTCGAAGGTCATGGGGTAGACCATTTAGGACTGAGATGAACACTGATCGAATGCTTTCAAGAAGGTGACAGATATAGTTTGTAGGGCTAAAGGGAACAAAGGGCATATGGAGAAAGCGGGAACAGGGTACTGAGTTTGATGATCATTCATGATCATATTTAATGGCAGAGCAGGCTTGAACTGCTGAAATGCCTACTCCTCCTATTTCCTATGTTTGAGAATGCCACATACCTCAACAAACCTGTCATGTCTGTCTTTTCATACACGGGTGGATAACCAACCATTTAATATCTCCCTGAATCCTTTGATGCAGTAAGGTAACCGCCTCTCGGAACATGTTTACCAAGATATTCTCAGTTCCCTGTAAGCCCTGCAGTTAGTTCAGTCTATTCTTAAGTCCATAAACCTCGAATTCATATCAGGTACTGGGAGACCTCATCTGCACATGTAGTTATTTGGGACATGTGAAGCATGCTGGAGTTCCCACACGACACAGAAATGGCAGGCAGTGGATCTCAGCTTTTTCAACATTCCATATCCCTTTGCATCCAATTATTTACATTGACTATCCATATATTTTCCTGATGCTGCTTGATTTAAACCATTTCACACTAACAAAGCTCTTTGCGATGTACTTTTATCAAACATTGTCACTCTGATAAATTCTCCCAACTATGCATGTAGCTCTGAAGAAATAAGAGACAAAATAATTCTCAAGGTGCATTACATGTTTTGTGGCCTATAAAAAGTAAAAGAAATCTGTAGACACATAAATAAGAACAGCAATGCAAGAGTACTGGGTGATTTAAACAAAATGGCCTGGGATGAAGATTTTGCATGTGCTGGAAATGGGAAGTTTGTTCCTTAATAGAGCGCACAATAAGAATGGAATGATTGAAATTTGAAGTGGTAACCACAATGTAGATTAAAAATAAAAAAAAGAAATGAAGCATTCAATGAAAATAACCAAAAGTATGCTTCAGATAAGCAAGAATCTAGCATGTAAACAGAAAAGCAGGAGAAAGGTTGCTAAAATAGTCATGGGAGCACACAATAAATAAGTGCTGGTAAGGTGAAAAGGGGATGAATTGAAGAAAATAGTTTATTCATTAATTAGAGTTTAACACCAAGCAGAAACTTAAAATGAAGACAAATGACAAAATCACAGTGAACGATATTGAAGATAAACATGTGGAAAGCAGGAAGTATAAGGGAATATACAAAGGGAGATCAGAATGGCTAAAAGGGAATCTGAATAAAAGGCAAACAGATTGTAAAGGAATAGTTAAGACTTTTGATAAGCTTATAAAAAATTAAAAGAGCAATGAGACAATAAGATTCCTTTTAGATAAAAGAGACAATCTAACTCCGGACGGTGAAGGTCCAGTAGAGTTATTAGTATTTTGCACCTATTCTCATAAATGTTGAAAGTGTTAACATAGGTGTCGTAGAGGAGAACATGGAACAATGGTTTAAGATAACTGCAGTGAAGGAATTTGTTCTGAAAGCAGTTAGCAGACTTTAACATGCACAAGTTATTTGTCTCTAACATGAGTGCAGCCTGGGTTGTTGAAACGCATCAGCAAGTAGACTATAACAGTGCTTTTAAAGTTTATTTTAGTCTTCAAATTTACAAATTATGCTCTTGGATGGGGGGGGGATAGCCCATAAAGCACACTTGTTTGAGAAAGCAGCTATAGACCAGTTTGTTTCAAGTCAATAATTCAAGAACAAATTAGTAAGCATTAGAAATGCATGAAGTAATCAAGAAAACCCAGCAGCAATTTATTGAAGATCAGACGTGATTGCCAGATTTGAAGTCTTTTGAGGATTTCACCAATTAACTAGATAAAAGAAAAGGAGCAGGTAAAATCGGGGGCATTTTTCCTAGGTGCTTGGAGGTGGGTGTGGAGGCTGGGCTGCTGGGAAAATGAGAAAAAAATGCATTGGGTCAGTTTGCCAATATGTTCCTGCCTCCATCTGTGTTGGGTGGGTTTGTGGAGAAGTTGAGAAATGCTGCAGTTGAGGTGGGAAGCCAACTGATGTCATTAAAGTAACAATTCAGCAATTTTTCCCAGTGGAATCCCTCTTTCCAAACAGGGGAGCAGTATCAGGCTATGTTCTCCAAACCAACAGTTAGGAGAAGGTGAGAGCACAGCTGGAAGATGCCTTAGTGAAGCTGACAAACTGTGAAGGCTTTATCAGTTGCTGCAAAGAACTGTAGAATTGAATAGATAGATGTGCTATGAAGCACTCCTTCTGAAAGGTGCTATATCTGTGTCTCTGGTGATTAATATTGCCTGGAAGGCCTAGTATCCAACAGGCTTCACCCATCCTCAGCTTCACTTCCCACAGGCAGCCTTCAAAGCAGCACCAGAGCAGATTGTACAAATGCACTGTCCTCTACGTCAGCAGTAGCCCTGCAGGCACAAGCGTCTCCATCAAGATGCAAATGTAAGGAAACAGGATGCTCAGTTAACCATGTCATGCAGAGAGCCAGCTCTCCACAACTGGAATCGACACTGCCTTATATGGCTGAACCACTCATGCAGATCACTGCTGACATTGCTGCCGTTATGATGGATGACTGCCATGCTGGTGGATCAGGCAGGCATTGCTGGTGGCTGACAAAGGGACCAAAACTGGAGGCCCATCCCTTGTACATCACACAACACCCCAGTCTCCAACTTTTGCCAACTATTGTGGTCTTGTTTGGAAAGTGAGAAAGCAGGGAGGTGCCAAAAATTGCTTGTGTTCAAAGGAGAAAAGGGCAAACTTTGTGCATGGTCATTGTGAGGCATGTGCCCGAGTGTTTAAAATGTTTAAGGTCATTGTGTGTATTGGCTGCTCAAATAGGTATGTGAAGTGCCTTTCCCAAGAGGAATGAATGAACGTACAAGGTGAATTGAGGTGTACCGTGCAGAAGAATGCAGGACAAGCCATACTGTGGAGTTTAGCACTTGACCGTGCCATATCACATATCTGTATTGCCCTCCTGAGTGTATGGATCCTCCTGGTCCACCAGCTTATGACTTGAAGAGCCACCCAGTGCTCATTTTGACAAAAACTGCTTAATTTAGAAAAAAAAAGAGAATTCTGCCTCCTGCCTTTCAGAGAATTCACTTCAGTGAAACCCATCTGTACCCTCAGGTATGTTTGCAACCAACCCTGGGCAAGGGTCCCCAGTTCATTATGATCCTGGCTAAGGAGGGAGGAATTGGTTCCTCTTTATTTAACCCTACCAGGTTGACTGCAACAAACTCAACTTTAAAAAATATAGGAATATTTTCCATAAGGGTACCTTTCCCAAATCAAAAGCACTAATGGGCAGGATCTTTTGGGGGTCTCAATGACTTGAGCTACAGCAAATTTGTGCGGCAAGGTTGCTTGAGAAATCTGGGGAGGTTGATCCTGGTCTGAAGTAACTTGCAGTATCTTTAATGCATTTGCTTGGCATTGCAATGACTTTCTTACTAGGCAGTGGCAGGTTGCCTTTAAACAGGGATTATTACCTGTTAATGACCTTAATAGTTGCCTCATTCATATTCAGCTTCATAGCTGACCAAATGTGTTGAAGAAGCTAGATGCTGAAAATTCTTGACCAGGAAATCGGAGTGGGAACACAGCTGGAGACATCAGCTCAGTGCAAAGAACCTCCATAGGTTGATCAGTGGCAAATGGAAACCAATCCTGATTCACATGAGGTGATGTACTTGGGTAGGACAAACAAGGCAAGGCATGATGAATTTTAAGATTCTGGGAGTCAACAAGGATCAGAAGGACCTTGGTGTGAGTGTTTACCCATCCCCTAAGCTAGTGGTACAGGTAGATACCATTGTAAAGAGAGCATATTAGATACATACCATTATCAGTTGAAGTTTCAGAGCAGGGAATTTATGCTGGAACTGAGTTGTTTCAAAATTTAGTGTGTGTATATGTGCAGTTCTGGAATCCATATCATAGGTGGGATGTGAGCACTGTAGAGATTGCAGGGGAGTGTTACCAGAGTGTTGCCAGAGCTAGAGAGTTTTAGTAATAAAGAGAGTTTGTATACACTGGGGTTGTTTTCCTTGGAGCAGAGGAGACTGAGGGGAGACATGATTGAGATGTGTAAAATTTAGAAGCATAGAAAGAAACAGATTCTTCCTCTTAGTGGAGGGATTAATGACCAGGGGTATAAGGTAAGGGGCAGGAGATTTAGAGAGGATGTAAGGAAAACTGTTTTGTTTTCACCCAGAGCGTGGTGGGAATCTAGAATTTACTGCCTCTAATGGTGGTGGTGGCAGAAACTGTCATAACATTCAAGAAGGAATTTGATGTGCACTTGTAATGACAAGACACACAAGGCCATGAATGAACTGCTGAAAGGTGGGAATAGACTAGCTAGTACCTTGTTTTTGACCAGTGCAGATTTGATGGGCCTCAGGGCCTTTTTTATGCTGTATGAATCTATGACTCTGTGACTCAAGGCATTAGTATTGTCTCTGAGGTAACTTCTGGCAGGGTAGTCTATTTCTCCACAGGGACATGGATATCTGGTGGTACCTGCAAGACTCAAGAATGAGTGGGCGACACACCCAGTGGAAAGATGTGACATGCATTGAATGACACTAACAGTAGGGTCAATGTGAGCGATGGAATGGAATGAAGAATGGTCCTGACTCAGTTAGTGGGATATAGATGTCCCTCACGAAAGTGGTCCTGGTCTTTTGTCAGGGACAGAATTCTCTCCTCATGGGAGTTCAGGAGCCTGATCTCAGGCACATTATCACCTTCCTGCCCTACTCTGAGCTGTCTTCTCCTGGAATAAGAGAAAAGGAGGGATTGAGTGAGATCAAAGTGGGTAGCACGGCTGTTAGTGCTGGTACAGATGGTCGAAAGGTGGCAAAGGTATCCCGAGCAAGTGAGCAGGCAGTGCAGTGGTGCACGGGGAGCAAGGGCTGGGTTTGGGGAAATGAGAGCAAGTGAGGGAAGATGTTGTATACAATCGAGTGGAAGACCATGACCTTCGATAGGAGGGAAGTGTAGTGGCAAAGATGGAGTGAGTGTGAGGTAGCAGAGAGGAGAATCCAGTATCCACTCTGGCAGAGTGGAGGAGGCGATTGACTTTGTCGTAGCACGGCTGGCTGTTCCTCTGCACCGTTGAGATGGGACTGAACCGGATGCTGACCTGGGACCATGATCTGGTGTTGTTGCCTTCTTTGATGCCCTTCCTCTGCATCAGCTGCTCCACCAGGACCGTCAGGTCCCCGTCAGAGAATCAGAGCACCACCTATCTCTTCTCCCTTCTGACTGAATGTCCATCAAAGACTGGGACAGCTTCAAAACACCAGCACTTGCCTGGGTGCACAGCGGCATTTTAACAATGGCACAGACGCCAGGAGTGCTGATCTTTCAACGGATGTCTGCTGAGTAGCGAGTTCTTCTAGGAATAGTGTGTGATAAGATGAGGCTAGAATCAGACAAGGGGGCCATCATAGGGGCTGGGATTGGTGGTCAATGAGTTAAGTTTGTTCTAATATCTCATGAGATTGCACTCGGCCTCATAGTGAAATTCCCTTCAATAAACATAACACAACTAATATCACCAAAAAAAGTGTGATTCAGCCAATGTTTCTGGCAGAGCTGTTTTCTTGAGGTAAAGAAACATTAAATTTGTTAGTTAGTAGATCGTGAAAAATGAAACGCAATATGCATATACACAGATTAGCAATGAGAGAGAACCTTTCTACCTCCTTCTTTTATTACCTGTGAGTGCAGGGCTGTCACACCAATGTGTTTCAGTGTTCTACAGCACATTCTAGCCTAGTAGCAGTAGAACACCAGACAAGGTGCAGTTAGTTATTAGCCTCTTATCTTGTGTATGCAGGAAAACACACCACCCAAATGCTTTCTGTTACCTTATTATGTGCATAGTTTGAGAATGTAACACACAAGAGATGGCTCCGATTTTTGTATTGTATTCCTTCCATTGATGTGTTGTTCTGAAACTCCTTAACACCCTTTCAGCTGCAAAAATCCATAGTATCACTTGACGCTCTGTGCAATCCAGACAAGACATTTCAAAACAGTCAATGGATTGCATTCTCAGCTATATTTGCTTTGTATGCCCTGTTTTCTTTTAAAAATAAAGGTCTTACTGGAAAAAAAAAGTCAATATGTAAGTAAATTGGGCTTATGAGCTGTTGTCATGACAAATGTCACTTACAGGTAACATTTATAAGTTCAACAAGCCATAGAGTTTGTACCAGGTAGTTGCCATTTTCCCAGTCTTTCAACATTCCTAGGGTACTGTAGCATTGAAAAAAATCACAGTCCTTGTGAACTTCTCTGAAGAATTGAAACCTTCCTCTGACAAAATAGTCATGTCAAATGACCTGATCTCCTGCAGTTGTTCACGAAGCTTAGGCTCTTAATCGATTTGCACTGGCAAAGAACAACTGGAAAGCCTGTCATGCAGCAGTCAGAATCATAACACGAAAATGGTCTTGATGTATGAAAAAGACAAATTGCGAAAATTCAACCCAATGTATGTGAAATGGCCCAGAAAGCCATGTTGTTCAAGGGCAATTAGGAAACAGCAATAAATTGCTGACCTAGCCAATGACACCAAATCCCATGAACGCTGAATCAAGTGTCATTTAATAGAGAAGAAACCAAAAGGTATGGTAAACAATATTGCTCAGATTGGTCAGGATGCAAAATGGTGATCGCTAGGGGTCATTGCTGGGTATATTCTTGTTCTCCGTTGACATGCACATAAATTGAACTTGAATGAGACAGGGCAAGTTTCAAATTTTTCTCCAGCTAAAAATTAAGAATTTTTAAAAATTCATTGTGTGATATGCGGGTGTCACTGGCTGGCCAGCATTTATTGCCTGCCCCTAGTTATCCTCGACGAGGTGTTGGTGAACTGCCTTCTGGAACTGCTGCAGTCCCCATGCTGTAGCTAGACCCACAATGCCATGAGGGTGGGAATTCCAAGATTTTGGCCCAGCTACAATGAAGGAACAGTGATATATTTTCAAGTCAGGATGGTGAATGGTTGGAGAAGAACTTGAAAGTGGTGGTGTTCCCATATATCTGCTGCCCTTGTCCTTAAAGTGATCGTGGGCTTGGAGGGTGCTGTCTGAAGAATTTTGGTGAATTTCTGCAGTGCATCTTGTAGATAGTACGCACTACTGCTACTGAGCGTCAGTGGCGGAGGGAGTGGATGCTTGTGGATCAGTGCCAAACAACTGGGCTGCTTTGTCCTGGATGGTGTCAAGCTTCTTGAGTGTTGTTGGGGCTGCACTCTTCCAGGTAAATGGGGAGTATTCCATCACACTCCTGATTTGTGCCTTGTAGATTGTGGACAGGCTTTAGGGAGTCAGGACGTGAGTTACTCGCCACAGTATTCCTAACCTTTGACCTGCTCTTATAGCCACTGTTAATGTGATGAGTCCAGTTGAGTTTCTGGTCAATGATAACCCACAGGATGTTGATAGTAGGGGATTCAGTGATGGTAACACCATTGAAAATCAAGGGGCAGTGGTCAGATTGTCTCTTACTGGTGATGGTCATAGCCTGGCATTTGTGTGCCATGAATGTTATTTGCCACATGTCAGCCCAAGTCTGGATATTGTCCAGATCTTGTTTAATTTGAACATGGATTGCTTCAGTATCTGAGGAGTCGTGAATGGTGCTGAACATTGTGCAACCATTGGCGAATATCCTTGCTTCTGACCTTATGATGGAGGGAAGGTCATTGATGAAGCAGTTGAAGATGATGGGGCCTAGGACACTATCCTGAGGAATTCGTGCAGTAATGTCCTGGAGCTGAGATGACTGACCTCCAAAAACCACACCCATTTTCCGACATGCCAGGTATGACTTTTACCAGTGGAGTGGTTGCCCCTGATGCCCATTGATTCCAGTTTTGCCCATTGATTCCAGTTTTGGCTCCTTGATTCCACATTCAGTCAAATGCAGCCTTGACATCAAGGGCCATCATTTTCACCTCATCTCTAGAATTCAGCTCTTTTGTTCATGTTTGAACCAAGGCTGTAATACGGTCAAGAGCTGAATGGCATTGAGTGAAACCCAAACTGGGTGTCACTAAGCAGGTTATTACTGAGCAGGTGCTGCTTGATAGCACTGTTGATGATACTTTCCATTACTTTACTGATGATCGGGAGTAGACTGATGGGGCGGACATTGGCCAGATTGGATTTGTCCTGCTTTTTACGTACAGGACATACCTAGGCAATTTTCCACATTGCCAGGTAGATGCTATTGTTGTAACTGTACTGGAAGAGCTTGGCTAGGGGAGCAGCAAGTTCCGGAGAACAAGTGTTCAGTATTTTTGCCCGAATGTTGTCAGGGCCAGCAACCTTTGCAGTATCCAGTGTCTCCAACCATTTGTTGATATCACATGGATTGAATCGAATTGGCTGAAGACTGGTATCTGTAACGCTGGGGACCACTGGAGGAGGCTGAGATAGATCATCCACTCAGCACTTCTAGCTGAAAATTGCTACAAATGCTTCAGCCTTATATTTTGCACTGATGTGCTGGGCTCTTCCATCGATGAGGATGGGGATATTTGTGGCGCCTCTTCCTCCAGTGAGTTGTTTAATTGTCAACCACCATTCAAGGCTGGGTGTGGCAGGACTGAAGAGCTTAGATCTAATCCATTGGTTGTGGGATTACTTAGGTCTGCCTATTACTTGCTGCTTATGCTGTTTGGTGTGCAAATAGTCCTGTTTGGTAGCTTCAAACTCCTTAGGAACACGCCGACATTTTAAAACTAAGCGATGAGAGAAGTTCAAAGAATTTAGTTGTGCAGTTTTGTTGAGGGAAGCATCAATGTAAATAGGATAGGATTGAATAACTATTTGAAGCAGCTCAAGATACGGAATAATACAGAAAGAAAAGTTAGTTTTGGAATGCTGTGATTAACAAGCTAACACCACCGTAGCGCCAACATCTGTCAACAAATTCATTTGCTTCTTTGTCACATCTGAAAAAGCCAGGAAGATATTTTCACAAGATGACTCTGCCAGTGCAGAGTAAGCTGAATGCAAGTGTCAGCACCTAATTTTGTTGTAAGAAAATCTTTAAAACTTTGGAACATGTTTTTCTGTAATTTGAGCCTAATCTAGACATTGCATGTAGCTTTTTCTCCTAATGCCTTTCTGATGTCCTTTAGTGAAGGAAATCTTTTGTCATTATTGGTCTAGCTGATATGTAAATCCAGATCCTTATCCCTGAGGATAATTGTATAACTCAACTGAAAAATAAAAACCTTGCTTCCTTTCATAAATAGCTGCACTTCTTCACTTTTATTACATCTATCTCAAACTCTAATTTATTCTCTTGCCTATGTCCTTAAGTTCTGTTTACTCTCTCTCCTCCTCCTATTTACCTTCTACCAATATCCACGTTTTTCACTCTATCTCCTCCAATTGTGTTGTTCCTCCACTCAACTGGATATTTCCACTCCATTTTTTCTTTCTCCATAATTTCTTTCACTTCATATGTGTTTGCTTTTGTCTTCCATTGTGTTCACTCTTTCCAT
Organism: Rhincodon typus; assembly: GCF_021869965.1. Lineage (NCBI taxonomy): Eukaryota > Metazoa > Chordata > Chondrichthyes > Orectolobiformes > Rhincodontidae > Rhincodon > Rhincodon typus. The sequence goes on along the minus strand of NC_063340.1, from coordinate 44,793,477 downwards.
AGGTCTCATTTATGAATCCACTTTTTTTTGTTCATTCATGGGATGTGAGTATCGCTGGCTGGATCAGCATTTATAGCCCATCCCTAATTGCCCAGAGGCAACCACATTGCTGTGGATCTGGAGTCACATGTAGGCCAGAATGGTAAGAGTGTCAGGTTTCCTTCCCTAAAGGACATTGGTGAACCAGATGGACAATCAGCTATGGACATCATTACACTCCTAATTCCAAATTTTTATTGAATTCAAATTCCACCATCTGCCATGGCGGGATTTGAACCCAGGTCCCCAGAATATTACCTGAATCTCAGGATTAATAGTCCAGCAATAAGACCTAGGCACTCACCTACCCCTATCCACTTGAGCTTTTCTGCCTGTCTCATTTTTTTTTTCTTTGACTATCTTTTCAGGCTTGGTGGGTGAGTGAACAGGAGAGCTGAGGAAAGATTGGACCTGTTTATAGGTGGACGTGGGAAGAACTGAAGCTGATTGAATGTGAGCAGGTGAGTTGGAAGTAAATGGACAGGACAGCCAGTGGATAGAGAATCATTGCTCCAATCCTGGAATTGTGTTGTTCTTAAATTATGAAATTTTCCCTCAAGCTCTGAAATAAATATTGGCTCTAATTTCCTGAAAAATCTACAACTGGAAATAAAGGCCCATTACATCCTTGCAGTCCTTCTTTTCACCACGTGGTTGTCCTCAGTTGATTTTCTTTCATCACAATCGTTTGTATCGGGCGACCTCGAGGACATTTTGTGGGAACAAAAAGTATCATCTGCTGTGCGGTTGGTAAAAACCAAAGTTGAGACTGAACGGATGAGTGCCTATGATAATGAAATTTGCCATGCTGTAACTGGTTGTGCAAGCTTTTTGACCAGATAAAGGTACCTTTGCTGCTTACCCGAATACGTATGAATTCAGAGCAGGAGTATGCCACTCAGCTCTTCAATTCTGGTTCACTATTTGACAATGCTTGGAAGCCAGGTGGTAACAAGTATTTCTTGAAAACAGCATTTCTGTGCTGGAAATGACTGTCATGTTAATAGTGCTACAAAACAATGGTCAATGTATAATATGTGTACAGGCAGTCTCTGGGTTGTGAGTGCATACTGTTTTGTACACAAGTCGGAAGACAATGCAGGACAATGCTAAGGAGGCAGTACAAGAAATGTTTGTATGTCACATCCCTGTATGAGGTTGCGTTTGTAAGTACGAGTGTGCTTAAGTTGGGCATTTGTAAATCAGGACACCACACCACCCCCCCAACCCCCGGATTGTGTGTTACCTGACATATCCAACAGAAAATCTTGTAACTGAAAAGTAATGACAACTTTGCAGGAATCTGCGTTTACACCTTCAAAACTGTGTACTGGGCCAATATCACTCTCCATTTTGAAAGCAGGAAGTTTAAATAGAAAACGATTTAGCTTGCTTTCTAATACAAGTAGGTATTTTTAACAACCATAAGGGCCAAATTTAAGAGAGCCCACCACCCATCTTGAGTCTTTCTGCCCTATTGTGGCTGCTTTCCTCTGAGAATAAGAGGCAGGTATTATGACAGATGAAAGTGGGCGGCACAGCTGTTAGTGGTGGTGTAGCTGGGAAGGTGTCCTAGCTAAATAGGTAGGTATCGCAGAGGTCATGCAGGGTTAGTGCTGTCAGGGTTAGGGTGGGTCACAGCAAGTGAGGAAGGATGTTGTAGGCAATAGCAAGTGTAGCAGAGTAAGAGCCTTAGTGGTAGCAGAGTGTGAGTGAGTGTGAGGTATCAGTGAGAAGATGGTGGCACTTACACAGCACAGTGGAGAAGGTCATTGACCTTCTTCCTTCATTACTTGGCATTCCTCCAGACGCTGAGATCGCAATGACCCGGGTGGCAAGCTCAGAACAGCTGGCAGGGTCCGTGGTCATGCCCTCCACTGCTGGTTCTTGGGGAAGACGACATCCTGCCTATGTACCACACCATCCAGCAGGACGTCCATGTCTCTCCCCAAAAAGTAATTTCCCTCTGGCTGCCATGTCGAACCAAATGTCAGGAACCATGCAATAGAGCACTGGTGTGACTGTGTGCTCATTTGAGGGCTCAATGCCTTTTAAAGATAGCACCAATGCTAGAAATGCCTGATAATTCTGGAATATTTGCTGATTGGCGACTGTTTCCAGGAGCGGCAAGTGGCAAGATAGGGCTGGAAAATGATGAGAGGAATGCCATTGGGTGAAATTCTTCATTATCAGAAGAGTTCAGTAAGTCACGGTGAGAAAAGACACCGAAAAACCTACAAATAATTTCCCACAACTCACAATTAGCTGAAATATAAAAGATACAGCTCATAAAGACAGATAGAAGACAAGAGATATGAGAGGGAGGGCCAGAGTGCTAGATAGCTAGATAGAAAAATAAATGGATTGCATTTATACATTACTTTTCTTGCCTTCAGGAGATCTGAGTGTTTCACAGTCAATTAAGTGTAGTCACCAATGCTGCATCAAGAAACATAGCAATCAATTTGCGTACAAATAGCCTGAAATAAATGACTAGTTAATCTACTTTAACTGTGTTGGTTGAAGGAAGAAAATTACACAGACACATGGAGGTGCTTGTTGTTATTGGCCACATAATGTCACCAGATCTTTTAAACTCCATCTGAATAGGAGAACAGAACTTCAAATTAACTTTCGCACTTCATCTGAATGCCAACACCATAATGATGCATTCTGTCAGATGGGAGGAAATACACTTGGGAACAAAAACGTAACGTTGGTCATTATTGAGCTGTACTTGGAGAGAGAAGATGAAAGAAAACAAGAGGGAAGAGTGATTCAAGGAGAGTGTCAACGAACAAACAGCTGAATTTACTGCTCGTGGTACTGGTCTCAACGATGGAGCAGGCTGACCAATACCCAACTACGACCTCGCAGCAACCGTCCAGTTAAAATCCTGGAGGAGCGAAGCCGTCCATTGCTATTGCAAAGCTGACTACAAGATCCCCATTTTGATGTTGTCTGATTCAGAGGTAGATATTAGTGCCATCTTTAAAAACTTGACAGACCTGCATCCAGTTCTACTTTGAACAGTTCAAGTGATACAGCAACGCATCAGTGAAGGAACTTACTCTGGAATGGCCACCTCCAACCTAAACGCTGATCAGTGCAGAGAGCAGCCAGCTGAAGGCTGACTTGAAGACAATGCTGAATCCAATGCAAAATTTGGAACTCAACCAGGCCATTGATGAAATGTCCAGGAGACAGATGCCAGCAAAAAGACATGAAGTAGCCTCCACAATTTAGAAATACCTCCCTGCAAATTCCCCTCAAGGTTACGAAGGAAAATGGGAGCTCCTCTTCCCAAGGGATGGAAAGAAGATCTTCCTGGCTGACTGAGGAATTCTGGATGGAGACAACAGCAGAGCTCAAATGCTGTGAGGTTACCCACCAATCCTGGGTGCAGCACCATTCCACCAGGACACTGCTATTCCCAGGGCAGCTTACATATGGTAATTCAGAACAATTTGCCACATGAACAGGGAAAGACCAACTGGTTACTGCCAAGGGAGAGGAATAGTTGTGTGATGATGCATAGTTCCATCTCAATAACAGAGACCTTGTCCTGTCACTTTCATAATCCTTGCGATTGACAAAGGAAAAAGGGACGTGTTGTGTTTGAAACTTGATGTCACTTTTTATGCTTTCAGCAGAAATGGGTCCACATTAGGATGGAAAGGCCCAAGTTGTGAGAGTCCTAATATCAGAGCACTGCTGTCAGTAGAGCAAGGCCATAACTGATGAATCATTGGTTTAATCATGCAAGGCAAAACTCAAATGGCATCCCCAGATAGTGAGAAGGCATCCAGCTCATGTATCCAAGAATGGACACACATGGAGATTCATACAAAACATAGGTGGAAGGTGGAAATGTTAAACTGTATCTATTCATATTTACCCATATAGGAGCCTGTACTCTGACAGGACAAGTGGGTTTTGTGATCTACCCTCTCTGAAGTTAAGGAGAAGCAATCCTCACAGGGCACAGTATCACATCATTGCCCTTCACCTTCTGCTAGCATTTATAATTTGGCAGTAGGTAAGTGTTCACAATAAGACTCAGGGTCACACGGTAATGAACACAGCACAGACACACCCAAGCAGCTGACGGTGAATGTGACAGCCAACAACATGGACAAGTGAAGGACCACTGTGTGCCAGATCCATGCTGAGCTCCATGCTGATATTGGGCCTCTGTTGTTCGCCACATGGCACCTGCAATGGGACACAGAGGAACACCCGCCAGAGCTATCAAAGACAATGCACATCCACAATTGGATAATGTTGAAATCATTCTGTAGTATGAGTGATGCCCTATCTCGGACATGTGGGATCATGACTTCCTCTATTTGAGAGAATAGCTAATGTCCTGGGGATCCAGATCCAGCAGACCAGCCTGTGGACTTTTATGCTGACTTACCCTCACCTTATCTGTGAGTTCAACACGGCAATGGCAAGATGGGAGCGAGATGCACCTCCCAGAGTGCTCAAAGTGTAGTGGGATGAGATGAGCCTTTAAGAGGGATTTTTTTCAGTCCTGTTTCTCTTGGTAAAGCATATTGCAAACCTGGCACCAAGGTGTTTGGTCCATGGAAAGGAGAGTAAATAGTTTTGGTTCTTTTTTAAAGTAGACAAAAGGAGTAGGTGGCATCAGGCACACACAGACTGGGATTTTAGTTTTTGTTTTCAGTATTTGAAGTTAGGGTTTTGGAGTTGAAGCTGCTAGATGTTGCATTCTCTCTGCTATTAGATTCATTCTTTCAGTTTTTCCTTTCTCCTGGACTGGAGGCAAGGGAATCGGTTTTGTTGAATTTGCCTTTGCCAAGGATGTATTTATCTGATGCTGCTATATTGGATCAGTTGATAAACAGCAGTTAAATAATATTATTTTATTGAGTATTTTATTACTGTTGAAGTTATGCCAATTCTTCTTTTGTTGTTTGAGAAATAACTGCACAGAGGCTGGTATCCCATCACCACATCACCCCTTATTTACATGCGTACAGTACATGGGATCTGACCAGCCAGCTCAGAACCAGTTCCTAGAATGAGAAAACTCTCCAAATCTGCTGCTTATATCTGTCGGCCAGGGGTCCCTGATTGGCCATGTTAACAGCCCCAATCAAGGAGCTCATAGTCACTGAGATCCAACTGGCCCTCATTCTAATCACTACAGTTTGTATTTTAACTGTGTTGTAAGAACAAAGTGTGTTTTGCGTAAAGCCAAGTAGTTTGACCAATCAAATCACATCTGGAATACAACACTTTACACTTGACTTTTAAATAAGATATGCCGTAGGCTATCTCCTTGATATGCTTTTGGGGGCAGGGGTTGGGGGGTTGGTTTGGTCCACAACTAAAATAAAAATTGGCTCCTCAGCTCCTCTGCAAATGACCCTAGTGCTTTCATACTACAGCAACAAGTCAGGTGTTCTGCAGTCAGAGGAGTGCTACCAAAATTATTGCAGGCAGGGGGCAGCTTGGTCTGCCTTCATTCCAATTGGCATCGTGTGGTAGCATTCATAAGTGTTTTTACATGAGCTCCTAGGTGCAGTGGGGATTTATGGGTATTTATTTAGCTTTGGTGTGCATTAAGAATTGCTCATGTAATTTGGATAAGGGTATGTCATATTTACAGGTATGGATCATTTGTGGAATTTTGTTGCTGCCCTGTCAGATTGCACTGGTATGCACACTCCATTTATCTAGTGGATAGCTAGATTTCGTCATCATCTTTGGTGTGTCATTGTGCCTGGTGAAGCTGGCCATTCGGCAATGTGATAGCAGTAATGTTAACCAAAGTAGGAGTGTGATCTTATTGCATAGGTTTTGAAAGGAATTGTGGTAGTGAGATAATGATGGGCCTACCTTCTGCATCTCTCAACAATGGCCCTTTCCATCAGTCTAAGCGGTTTATTGCCCAGTACCTACTCATCTGCCTCCATTCATCCTCCTCATCAGATGAAGAGTGACACTCATCTATATCATCATGATGTAAGACCTGTCCTTCTGTAGTGCTAAGTTGTACATATTACAGCACACTACAATGGTGAATGATCTTCACTGCATTCCATGAGATAGGTCTAGGCAACAGACTCTAAGCTTGGGAGGCCAACAGCCTTCTCATTCGTCATTCTGATGACCCCCTGGCAGTCATTATACCCTTTTTCGAGCCTCAGCTGCAGTGTGATGGCTCCTCACTGCAGCTCACTATGGCCAACCCATAAGGATCGATTGCTGACAGTGCACAGGAGAACCTCTGCGGCACTTGAAACTTTTGAAGTAGGTGGGTACCATAACTTCAGCAAGACAATTGGGCACAAAAACTACAGGAACTGCTTTTGGAGGTTACAGATCATTTAAATTTGATGGAGTGGAGCCTCTTCATGTTTTTGAAGATGGCTGGTTGTTCCCAATTGTCATGTGGGTATAATTGTTGGCACCTTGCACCTCAGGGAATCCAGTGATGGTCCCAAAGTTGGTGGATATCTCTGCTTGGAATCCAATCTCACTCCAGTAGTACACATTGTCACTGGTCCACATTAATGAGGCATTCGTCTCCTCCTTGATGCAACAGTAAACTGCTGCCCGCAAACCTCCTCAAATGTCTTCATAGAGTCATACAGCATGGAAACAGACCCTTCAGTCCAACCCATCCACGCTAACTGGATATCTTAAACTGATCTCATTTTGCCAGCATATGGCCTATATTCTTGCTGTTGCTACAATATTGCCTCCATAATTTGATCCTCCCTCCATTTGCACCAGTTTTACCTTACATGGGGCTGCAGGAAGACTTGACTCATGATTTCCATAGTGATATATTTCTTCTTTTCTCATGCATTGCCTTTTGGAGTCAACCTGGCCTTGTCACTCCTTTTGATTCAGCAGCAATGCCTCTCTGCCTCCCTTCCTAATGGACCACCATTGCTTCCTGTGCTTTTATGAGTACAACAGCAAACTACTGACTCTTCCATTGAGGTCAGATATTGCAGTCCAGCAATTATTCCTCTTCTATCTCTTTCACCTATTGTTTTAGAAATGAATGAACGTAATGATGTGATGGTTGACTTTTTTGTGGGTGAACCTAAGGCCTTAGCTCAGTGTTGCAGGCTTTAAGCAGTCAAGTGATTTCATAGCTGATAGTCCCCTTGTGCTACTTATTGAAGCTCACTGCACTAGATCACAAGCAACCGCATGTAAATGAGTCTAAACTCTCTTGTCAATGAGGCTGAATTACCTGCATTATGTGGCAATGTGCTTGGAGGTTTGCTGGTGAGAGTAGAATTGAGAATGAACGTCATACCATTGCAGTTCCAGTCCAGTGTGTCACCTCCTTCTTCACTTGACCCCACCTCCACCTCCCAACCTGCTCCCAAGTGCACAATTAAATGCATGCAAAGAGGATACAAAAAGAGCAAAGAGTTGAAAGTGAGCACTGCAGAGGGTGACAGCAAGTGATATGTCTTTTCACAGGACCAGTGATATTTTCCAATTTAATCATCATTAGTTGTTTCATTTTAATCAATAAATATATTTTAAAAATTCTTTCTTGCCCAGCGAAAATAATACTGGAAGGTTTTCAAACAATTCCTGTAATAGTTGGCTGTGCAGTTGGTGGGTTCTCAACTCGACCAACATATTTTAAAAATTAAATCTGGATTAAATGTTTCTGACAAAATTGTTACATTAGTCAATCAAAAATTTTTACATAATTTAAGAGATTCAGATCCTAGGAATTTACATACAATCAAATATATCATAAAATGCCATTAGAGTCAACATTTTGCTCAAGCATGAAAATTGGAGCATTTGTTTCTGCAATATTGTGCTCTAACAAATTTGTTGCTGAACAATAATAAGGCAGTTCTATTTCATGATATAACAAGCAAAATGAAATAAGCTTTCTGATTTCCCATGAGCAAAATCACAAAAAATCCATTCATTGATTATCAAAAATATTCTGTAAGTTATGATTCGACAAGAGTAGAAGGGGGTGTCAGGGTGAGGAGCAATAATAGTTGATCATGAATGTGACAGCACTATACTGATGATGACAGCAAGCTAATAGCTTTGGAGAGGAGTATGTGG
>NC_063340.1:44773535-44784847 GCF_021869965.1 Rhincodon typus | reverse complement strand
TAAATGGTCATTGGATAAACATATGGATGATAATGGAATAGTGTAGGTTAGATGGGCTTCAGATTGGTTTCACAGGTCGGCGCAACATCGAGGGCCGAAGTGCCTGTACTGCGCTGTAATGTTCTATGTTCTATGTCTTTTAATGTTGTTTCCAGGACAGCCACGAAGTCTGTTCCGTTCGCATCTTTGTGGTTATAGTTCAATCTGTGTAATAGGACAGCTTTCTCAGTTTCTGTGAGTTGTCTGCTGGATAGATTTCCTATCCATGTGTCCAGTTTGTTGTTGTTCTTGTCTTTGTGGAGGATCAGTTTGGCAAGTTTCTCCTGTAGCTTGTATCTTTTCTTAGTTTTGGTCTTGTGTTGATTGATGGTGATGGCCTGTTCTAGGGTTATAGTCCACTGTTGGCCTGTAGTGTTTATATACTGTGATTTTTGGCGTGAAATTTCCCATTCATACCTGTGGAGTCAGTTATGGGTATCATTAATCATTACTTGTAGCATTCTTTGTCTGCTCTGTTCAGCTATTTCATATGCCTGTGGGTTGTTGAGTGGAGGTTTGTACTTCACGCTGCAGGACACTATCTGATTCCTGAAATATTCATGGAGAAAGTGAAGTTGTTCGCAGGTAGAGCTCAGTCAGTTGGCAAAAGTTTCTCATTGTCGGGCAATTTTTAACATGTTGCACCCATAGGTGTTTAAAGTTTTAACAAAGATTTGTAGCTGGGGTTGTGGGTGAGATTGTTGACTTGCTCGCTGAGCTGGCTTGTTCTCTTTCAGACGTTTCGTCACCATGCTAGGTAACATCATCAGTGAGGACTCCAATGAAGCGGAGTTATTCTACTTTTCTTGGAATTTATACTGTCTGGTCCGCTACGGTGAGTAGTGTCATTTCCGTTTTTGATCTGTATGGGTTTGTATGTGGGGTCCAATTCTATGTGTTTGTTGATTGCATTACAGGTGGAGAACCATGCCTCTAAGAATTCCCACGTGTGTCTATGTTTGGCTTGGGCTACTATAGTTACCTTGTCCCAGTTAACCAGATGGCCTTCATTATCTGAGTGTACTGATATTAAGGAAAGTTTGTCGTGCCGTTTAGCTGCTAGCTGATGTTCATATAGGACTACAAAACAGAAATTGCTGGAAAAGCTCAGCAGGTCTGGCAGCATCTGTGAAGGAAAAAACAGAGTTAACGTTTCGGGTCCAGACACCGTTCTGAGGAAGGGTCACTGGACCCGAAGTGTTAACTCTGTTTCTTCCTTCACAGATGCTGCCAGACCTGCTGGGTTTTCCCAGCAATTTCTGTTTTGTTTTCTGATTTACAGCATCCGCAGTTCTTTAGTTTCATATAGGACTAGTTTAGTTTCAGACTATGGTTGGCCTGGTCTGGCTGGACCAAAGGGTCTGTTTCCCTGCTGTATGACTCTATGACTCTAAAACAATGTAGACACAGAATCATATTTTGTGTGAAAATTCCAGCAGCACTTTTTTGGTGCAAATTTTAGATTGAGAATGTGATGCTATTTCTGCGACACTGCTTTGTAATGACAAACCCAATTACCCAGGTTTGCAGCCAGCTGGAGATTCTGCATTTATTGCATGCTCCATTCTAATTGTTATATGAGAGTTTGCTGATATATTAACATGATTATTGTGGAAAGTCCTTCTCAGTAATCAATCTGAATTACATTTTGGAATTCTTTTCATGCATCTGAATTATTAGGAACTTTCTTTCATTCTTTTGAATTATTCATATCTACTGAAAATCCATATATAGCACCTGGATATCTCATTAATCATTCTTAATATAATTACAATCGAGATCTATTCACTATATACCCAACTCCAACCACCACCCCACTCACCTCCCGTCTTCAGTATAAGTACCACCCTTTCCCAGCTGTTTTTGACTCTTAGTTTTGCACCAATGGATATTGCAGTGGCCATAAACTAAGGGCTGTGATTCAAAGTCATTCATTGGATGTGATGCATTTCTAGAACTGCATGAGTAGGTGAACTGGTGCCATACAAATGAAATTTTTTTTATTTTCTTTGTGTAATTCATTTGTTTTAATGCCTGAGAATTCTCAGCCAGGGATTGTATGGCCACGGTGTTTCAAGAAGTTAAAGAGATTTATTGTGGCTTATACAGAAAGACTGTCCACAGAAGCCTTGGGAAGTGGAGGCAAAGGCCCACAGTAGAAAAGGCAAGAGTAGAATCTCCTGACAAAGAGCACAGAGGCCAAGTGAATTGGCAAATTGGAATAGCAGCAGATGTGAAAATTTGCTTGTGGGGCCACTCCTGACAAGACAAATTGTATGTTTATTGTGTTTATGTTTATGAAAGACCACAGAACCTTTTAATTTTAAAGCTTTAATTTCTAACTAAATTAGATGTTTTGCTAACCCATCAAGCAAGGAATCAACAAGTATATATGTTAAGATCAAGATTTGTTCGCTGCTCTTTTTTTTGAATCTGTTTGTTGGATGTGGATTTGCTGGCAAGGCCAACATTTATAACCATCCCTGGTTACCCCTGAGAAGCCTGGGATGAGCCTCTGTCTTGCACTATGTGCTGTAGGTTCACAAACAGTTCTCTAAGGGAGGAAGGTCCAGCTATCCAGTGACAATGAAGGAATGTCCTGAAAGTTTAAAGTTGTACTTGCAATCCTTATATTTCTAGGTTGTAGCAATTACAGGTTTAGAAGGTATTGTCGAGGGATTATGTTGATACTGTTGATGCCAGGATCTGTTACAAAACGTAAAGCATGATCTGAAAAATAGCCTTTCTCCTTCGAATGTACTGACAATCCAGTGACTTACTGGCTGATTTACATTTCTCTCTCATAGCATGTTCATAATTGTTCTCATTATAACCAAAATGATGAATATTCTTGATCAGAGAGGCTTTCTAATCGACTCATTCATCCCTGATGGTTAATAAAGTTGGATGAGTAAACGGTTGGATTACATGCAATGATTAGCTTTACTTCCTGTAGATTCTTTGATTTATCCAAATAATAATTGTGCACAAACAGGAGGGATCAGCTGAACACACTGAAGTTATTGATTTTTGTAATTATTGTGAGATAATGGGAACAACTTGGGGCATCTAATGCTATAAAAAAGTTGGTGTAGAGAAAAAAGCCAGCTACAATAGTCCATTAGGGGATATAACTATAAAAATAATTTGCTTGATTTACAGTGATATTTATTTGCCTTTGCAAGCCTGTTGTATATTGAACTGGTTTGTTCTTTCTCCTTCACGCTACAGCTGCTGTAAATATGTAAACCTTACAATATAAGCTATAAACATGGATATATTTTATTCCCATTTAGTCTTTTAACATGTTATATCAGACAGCAGCTACAGCTGATACTTTCTAAGCTACAAAAATAGTTTGCTGGTTTACACAATTAACAGCCAATTTCTGTTTTAAAAAGTGAACTTCCGTTAACTGAATTCCATTCTAGAAATTTCTGGACAATTCCTTCAAAAATCATAAAATTGTGCTTTAGTTAATCTGCAAAGGTAACTCCTTGTCAAACAGTCCGACATTTCAGTTTCTCTTTTGAATTATCCTCACAGACTGAGTGAGAAGAAATATAATACCAATTTGTATCTAATTACCATTAAATTTTATGCTGTAAATTCACATCTACAGGAAGTTGGTTGGACTTGTTTACATTAGTCTTATGCCAGTAGAGTAAAGAGATGCATCCCATCAGTTTGAGTTAGATTTGTGTTATTTTGGTGCCCTTTCAATTCCCTCCATATTCTTCTGTAATTTTTCTTTTATGTGTTCTGCCAGTCTAATTGCCCTTGAAACAGCATGATTTACTAGGTCATTTCAGTAGGCAGTTCAGAGTCATCCATTGTGTTATGGATCCGGAGTCACACGCAGGCTAGATTATGTATTAGCCTGTGGCTTTCACAGCAATAGTTGCTTTGAACTTCTATACCTTCAGCTTGTTTCAAGGAGAAAAGGAGATTACAGGGGGTCCCTGACTAATGAAGGTCCTATGAATGCATGTACTTACAAGCATGATCTCATACAGGGCTGGAATTTTAAACATCCAGCACTGAACATTGTGTTCTGACTTCCAGATTAGTTAAGGGTACAAGATTTTCTCTCTTCAAGGCCACATGACACCAGAGGTTTCATAATTAGCGTTTCCTTATGGATTAATTCATTAACTGAATTTCCTCTCCCCGCCATGGTGGGAGATGGTGGCTCTCCAGACTACCAGTTGTCTCTCCAACCCTTGCTGTCTCCAGGGTTGCATTAATGCACAGGATGTACAAGAAGTGACTGTCTGGAGATGTTTCTAGCTGCAAATTCCATGAAATTTGCTAATGTATCTCTGCATGGGCTTTGAGGAGAATGGACTGAATTTTATGCTGAAATTTGCGAGCCTAACCTTTTCACCAATGTGAAAAATCAGCATCTTGGCACTGGGTCAAGAAGCAGACAGATGGACACTAGTTCATGGGAACAGAGATGGCAAGTAGGATGTGAATTTGAAACCTGGTTTATAATCCAACCAAAGTTAATTAATTTACAATTAAAATACTATTTACTATGATGACCTATAGCTTGTACAATTTTATGGAGATTGCATAGTCTATGTGAAGGAAGGGGGCTATTGCAATCATGCGGGGTTTACTGAGTGACAGATTGTCATAATATCAGCTGGAAATAGAGGAGCACTGAGCACAGAAGTTGATGAAGCAGGCGGACCTGCTTTTGGGAACATCTGCTTCACAGGTTTTGGTTTATTGGCCAAGAGATGTCACTGCAACGTCATTTTGGAGTGAGAGTTGTTCGAAGTGGGTCCATAGCACAAGTGCCAATGGGTAAAGTCCACAAGCAAAGGCCTAACTCTGTAGCTCTGGGAGTGACAGTGTTTTTGCAGCTCTTGTCTCACTCTGAGACAGCACTCTGTGAGATGCTGGCAAAAAAAAATCAGCTCCAGTTGCATGGGTGATAATTGTTTCACAACAATGGTCGCTCTGAACTTCTGTAACTTCAGCTTGTTTCAAGGAGCAAAGGAGATTACAGTGGTCCCCAGGTTACGAACGTCTGACAGATGAATGCGTCTCCTTACGAGCACAATCTCAGATAGGGCTGTAATTTTAAAGATCCAACAAATGAACATTTCCTGTACTTACGAAAGGCTACTTTAGATTGTCTTGCATTGTGTTCTGACTTGCGTGCAAATCAACTAGCGAATGGACTCAATTACAGAACACGTTTGCAACCTGGAGGCTTCCTCTCGTGTGACATGCACCAGATGTCAGCCCATCACTTTGTTAAGATCATCCATGGTAGACTCCTCAGGGGAGCCACAGCCTTTTTCCAAGACACACCCACTCTTCCACTGTTGTAACCACATCATCCTGCACCCGGCATCAAGCAATGGTCCCTTGGATTCCCACCCCTTTGTAAGAACTCTGGCCACTGGATCTTACCCCCTGATGACTAGCCAGCTACAGGATATCCTCCTGTAGTTTGTTATTATAGCCAAGTTAGACAGTCCCCACTAGCTCTCAATCTCTCTTTTCCTGCAAAGACCATAAAAGTATGAAAAAATATCATATATGAAGAGAGCAAACCTTCAAAGTGGCACTCAAAAATGATATTTCTCACTCCTGTAATTGGAAGTGTTCCTGCTCTGCATAGCCCATCACCTCCTCTCCAAACCAACCTCCGAAAGCCAGATATAGAACTGAGGCTGCTTGGAATGGTACTCTGGCTGTGCAGCATCTATTCCTCCATTCCCATGAAAAGTACCTTCTTACTCAACCAAATACCTGCCAATCTGCGCATGCGCACATGGAGAGTTAGGTTTGCACTTACAAAATTGAAGAATGTAGTTCTGAACTGAAGAATTGACCACATTGCAGCCAGCACCATCAGATGACCCCATGTCTACTGACCTTCTCTTACACCTCCAGCAAGATTTGTTTTTTCCTCCTGGAATGTTCTTTTCTTCCTATCCTGCTAGAAGAGGGTCTCCTTTAATTTACACAAGGCTAAAGAGGGTTCAGGTGCTTACAGTTTCTGCTTTTGATGTTTAAAGGCTCAGATGATTTTCAATTTTATTACTGTCCAGTATAAGACATTTTTAACATAGTGTAAAGTTGCAAATGAATGACTTTTCTGAAATAACAAGGTGTAGAGCTGGATGAACACAGCAGGCCAAGCAGCATCAGAGGAGCAGGAAGGCTGATGTTTCAGGCCTGGACCCTTCTTCAGAAAAGTTATTTTACACATCCTGTTATTACTACAAGCTTCACTGGTCCTTTACAGTGTATAATTGCTCAATAGGCAGAAAAAGTGCTGTTGCTTGGTAAAGAGGGTATGAGGTGCCCTGAGAGCAAGTGGAGGGGCATGATGTGACATGTTATGGGGCATGGGAGTATGAGGGAGGTTAAAGTCATGAAGGGTGAGGGCTAATGGCCTTAATTTTATCTTATGGCCAGGAAATAGTCCCATAGCACCGAAGCAGGACCTTTCAACTGCCCGTCTTGACACCCAGTCACCTTAGTGGCTGTATCTGACCATTTTTGCAGGTCAGCTGACCCAACAGCTGCTTGCACCCACTCACTGGCAATTACATCTGTCTTTGACGGTACTTCCTCCCACGGTGGGCAACACGCAAAGCTAGGAATTTTACCAACTCCCATGACCCAACTTGAAGATGAAGTTCTGGACCAATGCATTTAAATCAGAAATCAACCATTCTCATTTGATTTCAGCCATCAACATATTTTGTTTCATTTTTTAACAAATATTAGTTGACATTTTATTCCTTAAAAATAAACAGTTGTAATGTGCCTAACGTTTTTTTCATTTCAGAATTATCCCAAATTCAAATATGTATTGTTGGGCTGACATGGTTCGTCAACATTCAATATTATTCTTTTTTAAACCAAACCTTATTTTGAGAATGTTGTATGTTTCGTCATGTGTTTTATTTTAAAACTTTATTTGTTTCCCTAAATCTTCGGGTAAACCTCCCTTTGGATGCTTGAAATAGTAACTCATATCAATTTAATTTATCAATTCCAATTTCACAAACAATTCTGCCTGGGCTTGTTAGTTTTAAATTCTGATTTTACTTCACAGAGATAAGTGCTTTCAATTAGTTTAGACTTAACTCCTATACTTCCTTTAAGGGCTGAATTGTATGGCGCATCATAATCCCTGCCCCCTCACGAAAATGGACGGAGACCATCCATCCAAAGGTTGGTCCCCAGCAGCTAATTTACACTGAAGCAGCTTTCATTGAGTCAAGGTGAGACTTTTGTCCTCACCAGAGTGCACACAATGACTACTCTTACAGCTTTTGGTCATCAAGCTCCCCTTCCTTCTCTCTCTCGCACATGTCTTTTTGTCACATTTCAGGTCAAATGGCTGTAACTCAGAACCCTGAGTTCTGAGGGAAGGTCACTTGACCCAAAATGTTAACTCTGATTTCTCTCCACAGATGCTGCCAGACCTGCAGAAATTTTCCAGCAATTTCTGTTTTTGTTTCTGATTAACAACTCAGTTCTTTTGGCTTTTTAATCACGTCTCCTAGTTTTAGATGTTTACACCATACGAAAGGTAGACAAGAAGTGTCTTTCGTCCAATTAACTCCTGCCTTTTGTCAATTATCTTTAGTCCTTTGATAATCATACCCTAAACATGCTTTCATTGACCAACTGATATTGTCACATGAATATAGAACCATTACATAATGCTTTTCACATTGTCTTTGATTGTCTTAAGCTTAAAGGCTCTGGGAGTTGTTTCAAGGGGCTCAGTCATTCTAATATAATAGTTTCACAGGCACACATAGTGCTCTCATTCTTCAAAGTATCAGCATTTAGCTTCAAAAAAGGTTTTTTTTAAAGCATGATGTAAGTTTCCCATGATCCCTTTAAATTGAACACTGGTGCCTGTTTTGGGGTCAAGGCCTGTCCTATGTCCATTAGACGTCCCATCTTCAATCATCAATTTTCTGGCATTTTTGACAGGTCAAACATTGCTTGGCTACTTAGCATTTAGTGGTGGCGGGAATGTGTGTGGGAGTAGTTGCACCCTGCTCTTTTGCTTCTACTGTTGGACCGTTTTGTGAAGGGTAACATTCCAGTATGTCTGAGTACAGTATAAATTTGACTTGGATAGCTACCCTACAGTAACATCTGTGATTCCGCTGAGTTTTGACTTGAGAAGCACACAAGTTCCTAAATCTTGTGGGGGCCAGGGCACGTTTCATGTAAACGGAGGCCTGCAGCATCATAGTTGTATTAAAGATTTCACTCAACATTGAGCAAAATGTTTAAGTGGAGAATATATATATAACAGATATACATTAAGATCTGAGTTGGAAATATAAAGAAACAGAATTTTGATGTTAGAGGAACACAGCAGGTCAGGCAGCATCAGAGGAGCAGGAAAGTTGATGTTTTGCGTTGGGACCCTTCTTCAGAAACCCAACCGGAAACGTCAGCTTTCCTGCTCCTCTGATGCTGCCTGGCCTGCTGTGTTCCTCCAGCTCCACACTGTGTTATCTCTGACTCCAGCATCAGCAGTTCTTACTATCTCTGTGAGAATTTTGATGCTAGTTAGTTTTATTGCAAATGTAACAATGTAGACTAGGTTTTAGACCATTTCCATTGAATTATATAGAATATTATACCACAGAAAGCAACCATTTGGTCCAATGCATCAATGCTTCACGTAAGCCACTTCATCTTTCTTTAATACCACAGCACCATCACCAAACTACTCTATCCTTTATCCATGAAGTATTTATATAGCTTCTATTTAAATGCTATTTGCCTCACTATTTCGTGTGGTTGCAAATTCCACATTATTACCATGCTCTGAGTGAAGGAGTTGCTTTCTGACATTCTTATAGATATCTTAGTGACTCTCTTCTCTTTATGGCCTTTAGGTTTGGACTCCCTACAGTTGGAACCCCTTCTCTAGGTCAACTCTATCAATAATCCCATTCATGATTTTAAAGACTTCTGTCAGGTCATCCCAATGACGTCTCTCGTCTGGGCAAAAATGCTCCAGTCTGTCCACTCTTTTCTGATACAGTAGATGTGCCCCACTCAGTTCTGGTGTCAAGCTTGTAACTGCACACTCCTCCCCAACTTTCTCCAATGCTTCTTATATTCTTTTCGCCCAAAATTGTTGACAGTAAATTTGCTTCTATTTTTCACTGGATGCAGTTAATATTATAATATTCCAAAATAATATATTGAATTTGAATATCTAATTTCGTTTAAAGTACAAAAACAAGGTTTCAATGTACTTCTTTATTTAAAGAAAAGCATAACTCATGTTTAAGTTAAAGGTTGCTTTTACTTTAGAAGCACTTGATCTGTTTATTGTTTCTTTTCTCTCCAGATGTAAACAGATAAATAGCTGTTCTTTCCCACCCTCAGTGTGATCAATGCAAGTTCATGCTGGGATAGATTGGAGTGCAAGCAATTTTCCAAGACTCAGCATAACTGTCTTTTAATTCTGTAAAAGGCGTTTCCCTATACTTTTTAAGCAATTGTTTATGATTTCTCTGGTTTAAACTGCACATTTCTCGAAGCACCATGTGGATGTCATTACATAATCTTTTCTATGTGCTGTCAAAGACGTGTGCATGCTTTTTGCCGTCGTTATAAAATATTCTGCAAGATATTTTAAAGGCATTGCTCCTCAACAATGGAACACCTTCCAGAATGATATACACAAGTGGAATGGTTTAATGGACCCCAATCTGAAGATGCTGGATGTTTTGAAATCCACGTGATGGACTGTATTTTTCAGTAAGCTTTGGTGTTCAAATGTTTTGGATTAAATGGGGTTCCAGAGCTCACTCACCTGCGGTGAGACTGGTTTACTCATTATCTGGGAGGTGGCATCCAACATGCCTGCTGTATGATGGAGGACAGTAGTGGGTTTTCAATGCTGCATGTCCGAATAGAGGACGGCAATGCAAGAGCTTCATGCCAGAAGCGCCCCCCTGAAGATTTGAACATTCAAATTCGTAAACTGTGGCCACAGTAGCAGACCGTCATTATGAAGGGGGATTCCTCCACCAGAGCAATGCGACCAAAACTGTAGCTATGGGACTTTTTCCTGGCCCTAAGATAAAATTAAGGCCACTAGCCCTCACCCTCCATGACTCCCAACTCTATTGTCATTTTCATTAGCCTAAGTGGTTTCCCATTTCCGATTATTGGGTAACCACCAGCCGTCCCCACTCTGGATGCCACATCCCTGAAAATACGACAGGTGGGAATACGGCAGCGTTCTGGCAAGAGATAGTAGGAACTGCAGATGCTGGAGAATCTGAGATATCAAGGTGTAGAGCTGGATGAACACAGCAGGCTAAGCAGCATCAGAGGAGCAGGAAGGCTGACGTTTCGGCCTAGACCCTTCTTCAGGCTGGCACTGAGGAATTGTTACAATGGCCATCCTCAAACCTACCCCTACCTCCACAGTGGAATCCAGCCTGATGGGGGCAATTGAGAGTTTTTGTGCAGAATTATGGAAACAATAACCTGTTCCAAAACATTCTGGTCACATAAAGAAGCAAAGTCACCTCTCATGGGGTTTTCAATGCGGCTAGTAGATTTGATGCACACCTGATGATTTGTGATAAAAGATTTGAGGAAAGGTCAGAGAGCTGAAACTCTCTTTCTGTTTCTACAGACGTCACCCGACCAACCTTTTGTTTTTTTTCATCTAGAAGTGCTAATACACTCAATTGAAGTTCATTTCCCCTCACCAAATCACCCCTAGTATTTTTTTCTGTTTATTATCCATCACTAATAAATCACCCGTGTTTTCCAACTGAGTAATTTACGTGCAAAGCCCATTAAGAGCAATGCAAACCCTAAAAAGTGAGGAAGAGGTCGAGAAAGGGAGAGGGTGCGAAACCAAAATGGGGTTGGAAAGAGAGAAAAAGTACTCCATCCCCTGCAGTGCCCACCTGTCTCTAAAGGCATCAAGACTTGTGGTGGACACTGTGCTCCCTCTCCAAGGAGCTCCACATTTTCTATTTTTAATATCAGATTTTTATCATTGGCAGTATTTTGCTTTTGATGCATATCTGATAGTCTTACTGGAATGAGGTTGAAACTCACAGATGGTAGTCTAAATTGGCTTAATTACTCTTTAAACATAGAACATAGAACATTACAGCGCAGTACAGGCCCTTCGCCCTCGATGTTGCGCCGACCTGTGAAACCAATCTGAAGCCCATCCACCCTACACTATTCCATTATCATCCATATGTTTATCCAATGACCATTTA
>NC_063340.1:44761112-44773035 GCF_021869965.1 Rhincodon typus | reverse complement strand
AGGGTCTAGGCCCGAAACGTCAGCCTTCCTGCTCCTCTGATGCTGCTTGGCCTGCTGTGTTCATCCAGCCCTACACCTTGTTATCTCAGTCTTAGTAGTAACATAGGATACAGTATAAATCAGGAAATCAGAGGTGATTGTAGTAATAATAGGTGACCTCGACCAATATACAGATTGGGTAAATCTAACGAGCACAAAGAATTCTTGGCATTTGTTCAATGTAGTTTTCTGGTGCAATATGTCAAGGGGCCAATAAGGGCATGGGCTATTTTAAATCTAGTATTATGCAATGAGAAAGGACTAATTCTCAAGCTTGTGATAGAAGAACCTTTAGGAAACAGTGACCATAGCATGTTAGAATTTTTCCATTACATTTAAATGGATTCAGTTCGACCTGAAGAGGTCTTAAACCTGCAATTACATAGGTTTGACAAGGAAGCTGACTGGTACGCATTGGTAAAATACATTAAAAGTTTTGATGGCAGGTAGGCAGTGGTCAGTTAGCTCAGTTGGTTGGACAGCTGCAATGTGGTGTCATGCCAACAGCATGGGTTCAATTCTCACACTGGCTGCCATTACCATGAGGGATTCTCCTTCTCAACATCCCCACCTCACCAGAGACATGGCGACCCTTAGGTTACACAACTACCACTTGCCTTTTTCTGTCTAATGAGAGAGCAGCTCTAATGTCCGCTAGAAGTCTGAAAATTTTATTTTTGCTGGTAATAGGCAATAGCTAGTATTTAAAACACTAATGCTTAGCTTTCAATAGAGTACATTCCTACAAGGCAAACTAATCCAACAGAAAAACCCAGTGTGCCATGGCTAACCAGGGAAGTTAAAGTTAGTATTAGTTAAAGCAGGAGGCTTATCAAGTTGCCAGAAGAGTTGCAATAAATTGCAAAAGACAATATAATATGAATTAAAATAACTAGAAACACAAAAACAGATTTTAAAATTTTCAATAGGTATGTAAAATGGAAAAGATTAGCAGAGACAAATGTGGATCCATTACAGGCAGAGACAAAAGAGTTTATAATAGGAAATCAAGAAATGGCAAAGTTAAGTACCATGTGTCTGTCTTCACAGAGGAAAGCAAGAAGTCATGCTCAAGTAATTAAGATCAAAAGGTCCAGTAGTGCTGTGAAACTGAAAACAATTAGTCCTTGTGAAAAGGTGATAATGGAGAAATTAGCAAGACTGAAAGCTAACAAATTCTTGGGACCTGATGACCACTCACTAGGGTTTTGAAAGAGATGACTACACAGTTAGTGGATGAATTGATGATCATCTTGCAAAATTCTATTAGTTCTGCAATGATGTCTGCAGATTGGAAGGCTGCAAATGTAAATGTTAAAAAGGAGGGAAAAGAAAACGGGACACAATAGATACTTTAGCCTGACAATGGTGGTGGTGGAAAAAAAATGTGGTCTCTTATAAAGGATACAATTACGTGACATTTAGAAAATAATTGTCTGATTGGGCAACATCAACATGGGTTTATCAAGGGGAAAACATGTTTCACAAACCTGATCAAGCTTTTTGGAGAATGTCACAAACAGAGTCAATAAGGAGGCACTAGTGGATATACTGCATTTGGATTTTTGGAAGGCTTCTAATAAAGTTCCACACAGGAGGTTAGTAAACAAAATTAAAATGCATAGAATTGGGGATAATGCACGAGCATGGATCAAAATTGGTTAACAGGAAGAAAGTACCAATTTAGAATAAATGGATCATTCTCAGGTTGGTAAGTTGCAAACAGTGCAGTACCACAAAGATCAGTGCTTGGGACCCAACTGTTTACAATCTATATCAATGATTTGGATGTAGGGACCAACCATAACATTTCAAGTTTGCAGATGATACAAAACTTGATGTGTATGTGGGTTGAGGAAAAAAGGTTTCAGGTGGATTTAGACAGGCTAAGTGCTTGGGCAAGAGCATGGCAGAGAGAATATAATGTCAAAAAAAAAAAGTGAGATTATCCATTTTGATTCAAAAAACCAAAAATACAGTATTTCTTCAATGGCGAGAAATTGAAAAATGTTGATGTACAAAAAAACCCAAGTGTCCTTATTCATAATTCAGTGAAAACCAGCATGTGGGTGCAGTAAGCAATTCAGAAGGCAAATGGTATGTTACCCTTCATTACTAGAGGATTTGAGTTCAGTAGCAAGGAAGTCTTGCTTCAACTCTACAGAACACTGGTTAGACCACATCTGGAGTAGTGTGTTATTCTGGTCACCTTGCTTAAGGAAGGATAAACTTACCATAGAGGGAGGACAGAGGAGGTTCACCAGGCTGATTCCTGAGATTGTAGGACTGTCTGATGAGGAGAGATTGAAGAGGCTAGGCCTGTATTCTCTGGAGCTTAGAAGATTGAGAGAGGCGTCATATGAACTTAAAACAAAAATTCTTAAAAAGATAGCAGAATAAATGCAGAAAGAATGATTTCTCTGACTATGTGGTTTACAACAAGAGGAGAGTCTCATAATGAAAGACAAGCCATTTAGAATTGAACTCAGAAGAAAGTTCATTCAGAGGGTGATGAATCATTAAAATTCTCTACTTCAAAGGACTATAAAACTTCGGTAATTAAGTCCAAAACAAAGATTTATAGATGTCTAGTTACTCATGATATCAAAGAATACGGGTATAGTGCAGGAATGGCAGAGCATGCTCAAGAGGCTGAATGACCTATTCCTACATCCATGTTCCTATTTTGCAATGTTTCCGGAATTTGTAGATGTCATCTTTGATTTTCAAAAATGAACTGGTATCTTGCCCTCCTGAGAGATATCAAGGCTGAATATCACTCCATAAAGATGCTCTTTTCCTCCTGAATCATCTTCCCCTGGGTAAATTCTGGCAGCCATATCTAGAACGGCTTTATTCTTTGGATGGAGGTTCAAGTGATTTCTCAGGAGTAACCGTCAGAATGCTAAATCAAACAGATGAACTTTATAGTTCAATTACTTTGCATGCCACAAATAAAGCTATAAAATATGCAATATTATGTGAAATAAAATATTCCACTGCAAAAAATATGGATCATACATCTGAAAATTTGTACAAATTGGGTGTAATGAGAAGCAAGGGTGAAAAGATACTGTTAACCAAAAATTGCACAAACATTTGGCTGTGTTAGTTGTGGCTCAATAATAGATCCTTTCCATGAACTAACAAAGATAATGTACTATTGAAAGTGACTAATGAAAGATCATCAGGATAAAGTTTGTTCCTGCTTTCATTTCCCATCCCACCAGATATTTCAGTAATTGATATTAGATCATTTTTCTTCCACCTGCAAGCCTCAAACAAATTCTGCGATTGATGTTTCAACTGGATAAGAAAATACCTATTACCAAACTTTATTGGATGAAGGTTCATACACGTTCCTCCTGCCCCTTCCGACATTATGGTGGAGCACAGGTCATTAATGAATCAGCTGAAGATGATGGGATTGGAGTCTCAACCCCAAATAACTTCAACACGAATACCCCAGAATTGAAATGGCTGGCCTACAACAACAACAAATGACTTCTTATGTTAGCCATGAGTCCAGTAACTTGAAAGTTTTGACTATGACACCCAATAACTTTAGCTTTCCTACGATTCCTTTATGCTGTTTCTTTGCCAAATACCACCAGCGCTCAAGTTGTCAAGGTCAGATGGTCTCAACTCATCTCTGCAATTCTGTCTTTTGTCTATGTTTAGACCAAAGTCACAGAGGTGGGGAGACATGTGATCCTGAAAGAATTCAGGCTCTGCGCCAGTGACTAGATTAACAGAGTTGTGTAATTTGATACGACACCAAACATTTTGCTGCTGATTGAATCTAGGTTAATATGAAGGTAACTGATCATATTGTCTAATCAACCTGTTCAGTGATGCTGTTACATACCTCTGGAGCAGTTGGACATGAACCCAGGCCTCCTGACTCAGACATAGGGACACTATCACTGTGTCACAAGAAGCCTAATGGTGATAACTGTGTAAAACATTAGACAATCAGCCATAGCTGACCAATTTACACATTGTTGGACTAATATCTTTTAAACTGCACTCGAACTGCAAATTTAAGGATACAGCTACTTCTGGAGAACATTTTCAAATTAAAAACCGTCACCTTTTTGGGACCTGGCAGCTCTTGCTGTGGCCTGAACAATCAGTTTTTTTTTCAATGTCACTAATTTAACAACATAACATAAGCAGGTGTAGGCCATTCGGCTTCTCAGGCCTGCCCTGCCATTCAACAAGATCACAGTTGGTCTATCCAACACCTCAACTCCTCTTTCATGTCAATTCTGCTCTCAACTCCTGAATATTTCAAAACTCTAATTAATCTCCTCTTTAAATATTTCCAGTGGTCTAGCCTCCATGACTCTCTGGGGTAAAGAATTCCAGACATTCACTACCCTCATGTGAAGGAATGTCTTCTCCCAATCAGTTAAAACTGAGCGTCCCCTTGAAGTCGGAGGACCTCAGGATGAAGCAGAGATGGACAATCTATTTCACCCTCATGGCTGAAGATAGTGCAAATGGTTCAGCTTTGTCTTTTGCATTCACTTGTTAGTCACTCCTACTCTACCTTGTCCAGAATGAAACTTACTAAAAACAGATCACCTACCCTCAGACTCAGTTTCTCGGCTAGCTGCCATTGTCCATCCAGTGGTAACGATGAGACCGGCATTGGGCCACAAAGCAAGTGTTAAAATATGGTCAAATCTGGCAATGTCAAAAGAATCTGACTTTCGAATTTCAGAAAGGCCCTTCCCTGATCTCTGGCT
The DNA here is from genome assembly GCF_021869965.1 of Rhincodon typus. Taxonomy (NCBI): domain Eukaryota; kingdom Metazoa; phylum Chordata; class Chondrichthyes; order Orectolobiformes; family Rhincodontidae; genus Rhincodon; species Rhincodon typus. The sequence goes on along the minus strand of NC_063340.1, from coordinate 44,768,242 downwards.
GTCCAGAACATATCTGTTAAAATGGAAGCAATGCAAAATTTGCAAAGATCATACTAATAATTCACCGTTTGACACCGTAAAATGATGAAGGTAGCCTGCACAAAAGGATCACAGACAACAACAGAAGTTGCATGGGAATATTGTCTGCATATCCACCTTTCAAGGGACACACCATCCAGGCTTCGATTTATATCATAATTTCTTCATCGTTGGGTCAAGTTCCTAGAATACCATACCCAGCAGCATTGATTGAGTATCTTCACCTCCTGCATTTCTCTAAAGCCCACCATCTTCTGAAGATGAGACATAAATTACAGCTTTGCTTGTGACACAGGCATTCCAAGAATGTAAAAGAAAATTGAGACATTATCCGAGAATTGATGTTGATAGTGGCATTACTTCAAAAATATTCCTCCTCCCCCAGTGAAATCTAGAATGAATATCACAGTACCTGATAAGCAGCCTGATGCAGAACACTCCATAAACATGCAGAATGTGGTCCATTAATTCTTGCTCCATGCTTTAAAAGTGTCTTTGCAACAGCAATGTCACCTTTCTCGGTTGCTTCAATACGGCAAATAGGAATAAAAATCAAACTTTTGCTTCAACATAACTACATATAAAAATATTTAAGGTTGTAACAATATCAATACATAGAAGACATACAGACACATCTCAAATCCTAGTTTTATTATATGAAAAATTAACCAGAAACTTAAAGGCTAGCTAGTCGGAACATAATGCTGAGTAGAAAATGAAAATTTTGTATCTAGAATCCAATCATAGCCACGATTGCTGTTTTGGATGTCGTGGGTTTATTATTCTTTAGTTGCAAATAAGTTTTTGCCAGAATTTGCAGATTTTTTTGCTGTTTCAATTATTTGACACAGATTACCTTGCCTCAATCTGGTTCAAGTAAGCATACCATTAAGTGTATTAAATTTAATCAGTAGCCTGGATACTAATATTATCTGACAGAGCAGAAAAACAGACCAGAGAGAAGCTTGCAAAGAGTAGGACTTCATCTCCAGAGAATTGCATTCAGTGACCTATGAGCGTCACTGTACTGAAGAGAGTGAGAGAGCTTTATTGTAGGATAAGGATGAACTAAGAATTCAAGAGACCAAGAAGAATGGCAGATTAGAAAACAAAGCACCCTCCAAGTATATCTACGGACACTACCAGGGTATCATTTACCAAACACTGACCACCAAGACCTCCCCTCTAAGCTCCACTCCCCATCCCACCACCTAATCACCTGGCTATTCATAAGTGGGGCTTTATTGACCCCACAGCAAGACTTGTATTATCAACAAAAATTAAGCCCTGGTTTCCCTCACTGTGATAGTATCAGCTCACAATTTCAGCAACTTGCCTTACAGAAAATTCTAAGTTCTACAACTTCAAGAGTAAGTCTCAATAACAACAGACACTTTAGATCCCCTGTCCTGTGCTGTACTGTTCTATGTTCTATGTGAAGATTATGAACCAAAAATCCACATTTTTAGTGCCTTACCTAAAAAAAGCGGTGTTACGTTTTCATTTGTGATGGCATTCGGATTTGCCCCAGCCTTTAGCAGAATCTGAACAATTTTTAAATGGCTACATTTTGCAGCAAGATGTAAAGCTGTTTCACCTTCAAAAGTCTTTAAATCTATGCACTGAGCAGAAGAAGCTAGAGGAATATACAAAAAAATTAGCAATTTCCATCCAAATGAAGACACTTACATAATGTACTCCAGTATCTCATGCTCTCTTGCCCCCTTTTTTCATTTCATCTTTTTCATTCACTGCCCCTCTGCTTCTTGTTGCCCCATGCTGTCCAATTTCACTTCTCAGCAAACCAGAGGAATTTATGCTGCTGAGCACATAGATGATCTACTCCAGAAAAAGGTCAAGAACCACTTACATTGGACTGACATAGGAATGAACAGGAAAGGTAAGCTAATTATTCAGAAGGAAATTCAGAAAAAGCAAAAGGAAAATAGGGTGGGAGACATTCCAGACCTATTTAGATTTATCTCCCCCAGTCCTTCAGGCAGCAAAACCTCACCACCAATTCTGATCTATTGCAAACTTGCAAATAAGTTTTTGCCAGAATTTGCAGATTTTTTTGCTGTTTCAATTATTTGACACAGATTACCAGAGAAGGTGCAAAACTTGACTTGCTCTTGGGAAATAAGAAAGGGCAGGTGACTGAGGTGTCAGTGGGGAAGCACTCTGGGGCCAGTGACCATAATTCTATTGGTTTTAAAACTGTGACGGAAAAGAATAGACCGGATCTAAAAGTTAAAATTCTAAATTGGAGGAAAGCCAATTTTGACAGTATTAGGCAAGAACTTTCAAAAGTTAATTGGGGCTGATGTTTGCAGGTAAAGGGACAGCTGGAAAATGGGAAGCATTCAAAAATGAGATAATGAGAGTTCAGGGACAGTATGCTCCTGATAGGGTATATGGCAAGGCTGGTAGGTGGAGGGAATGCTGGATGACTAGACAAATTGAAGTTTTGATCAAGAATACAGAGGAAGCATATGTCAGGTGCAGACAGCAGGGATCGAGCGAATCCCTAGAAGAGTAGAAAGGCAATAGGAATATTCTTAAGAGGGAAATCAGGAAGGCAAAAACAGGACATGAGCTATCTTTGGCAAATAGGGTTAAGGAGAATCCAAAGAGATTCTACAAATACATTAAGGACAAAAGAGTGACAAGGGACAGAATAAGGCCTCTTAAAGATCAGCAAGACCAGCCATGTGCGGAACCGCAGGGGATGGGGGGAGATACTAAACGAGTATTTTGCATCAGTGTTTACTGAGGAGAGAATATGGAACAGAGAGAACATGGGGAAATAAATAGCGACATCTTCAAAAATATCCATATTACAGAGGAGGTGGTGCTGGATGTCTTAAAACACGTAAGGTTGGTTAAATCCCTGGGACCTGATCAGGCGTACCCAAGAACTCTGTGGGAAGCTGGGGAAGTGATTGCCTAGCCCCTTGTTGTGATATTTGTATAATAGATAGTAACAGGTGTGGTACCAGAAGACTGGAGGTTGGCTAACATGGTAGGAAAGTTGGTAAGGAAAAGCCAGGGAACTATAGACTGGTGAGCCTGACATCAGTGGTCGCCAAGTTCATAGAACAGGTTAGAATCATAGAATCCCTACAGAGTGGAAGCCGGCCATTTGGCCCATTGAGTCTACACCAACCCTCTGAAGAGCATCCCACCCCTGTATTTCCCATGACTAACCCAACTAGTCTGAGCACAATGGGCAATTTAGTGTGGCCAATCCACCTAAACCGCACATCTTTGGACTGTGGGAGAAAACTGCAGCACCCGGACAAAACCCACACAGACACAGGAAGAATATGCAAACTCCACACTGGCAGACGCCCTAGGCTGGAATTGAACCCTGGTCCCTGGCATCGTGAGACAGCAGTGCTAACTACTGAGCCACCATGCCACCATTTTTGTTGGAGGGAATCCTAAGGAACATGATTTACATGTATTTGGAAAGGCAAGAACTAATTAGGGATAGTCAAAATGGCTTTGTGCATGGGAAATGGTGTCTCACTAACTTGATTGAGTTTTTTGAAGAAGTAATGAATAGGATTGATGACGGAACAGCGGTGGACATATCTATATGGACTTCAGTAAGGCATTCGACAAGGTTCCTCATGGTACACTGGTTAGCAAGGTTAGATCATGGTTAGTAAGTTTGCAGATGACAACAAAATTGGAGGTGTAGTGGACACAGAAGAAGGTCCCCTCCAGCCCCACCACACCCGGCACTTTTACCTGCTACCGCAGGAAGTGCTACACCTGCCCCTACACCTCCCGCCTCACCCCCATCCCAGGCCCCAAGAAGATGTTCACCTGCATATCTGCTAATGTGGTATACTGTATCCGCTGTTCCCGTTGTGGCCTCCTCTACATCGGGGAAACCAAGCAGAGGCTTGGGGACCGCTTTGCAGAACACCTACGCTCGGTTCGCAATAAACAACTGCACCTCCCAATCGCGAACCATTTCAACTCCCCCTCCCATTCCTCAGACGACATGTCCATCCTGGGTCTCCTGCAGTGCCACAACGATGCTACCCGAAGGTTGCAGGAACAGCAACTCATATTCCGCTTGGGAACCCTACAGCCTAATGGTATCAATGTGGACTTCTCAAGTTTCAAAATCTCCCCTCCCCCTACCGCATCCCAAAACCAGCCCAGCTCGTCCCCGCCTCCCTAACCTGTCCTCCCTCCCACCTATCCCCTCCTCCCACCTCAAGCCCCACCCCCATCTCCTACCTACTAACCTCATCCCGCCCCCTTGACCTGTCCATCCTCCCTGGACTAACCTATCTCCTCCCTACCTACACTCACCTTTACTGGCTTCATCCCCGCCTCTTTGACCTGTCTGTCTCCTCTCCACCTATCTTCTCCTCTATCCATCTTCTATCCACCTCCCCCTCTCTCCCTATTTATTTCAGAACCCCCTTCCCCTCCCCCATTTCTGAAGAAGGGTGTAGGCCCGAAACGTCAACCTTCCTGCTCCTCTGATGCTGCTTGGCCTGCTGTGTTCATCCAGCTCTACACCTTGTTATCTCAGATTCTCCAGCATCTGCAGTTCCTACTACCTTAGATGACAACAGGATTTTGTTCAGATGGGCCAATGTGCCGAGGAGTGGCAGATGGAGTTTACTTTAGATAAATGTAAGGTGCTGCATTTTGGAAAGGCAAATCAGGGCAGGACTTGTACACTTAATGGTAAAGGTCCTGGGGAGTGTTGCTGAACGAAAAGACCTTGGAGTGCAGGTTTAGTTCCTTGAAAGCGGAGTCGCAGGTAGATAGGATAGTGAAGAAGGCATTTGGTCTGCTGCCTTTACTGGTCAGTGCATTCAGTATGGAAGTTGGGAGGTCATGTTGCAGCTGTACAGGACATTGGTTAGGCCACTTTTGGAATAATGCGCGCAATTCTGGTCTCCCAGCTATAGGGAGGATATTGTGAAACTTGAAAGGGTTCAAATAAGATTTACAAGGATGTTTCCAGGGTTGAAGGGTTTGAGCTTTAGGGAGAAGCTGAATAGACTGGGGCTATTTTCCCTCGAGCATCAGAGGCTGAGGGGTGACCTTATACAGGTTTATAAAATCATGAGGGGCAAAATAAAATCATGAATAGCCAACATTCTGGTCATGAACCAAGTGCCAGGATGCCAAAAGAATCATCTAAAATGAAGAAAGAAAATATAAACAAATATATGTGAGAGAAGGCAAAAGCAAAATCACAAAAAAAATCACAACAGCAACACAAAAGACAAATGATACAGATAAGAGAGAGCATGATCAGTTGTGAAGGCTGCCATCATATAACAACTAAATGATATATTATTATAGTGCTTTAATTTTACATGTTGATAAAGAGGATTTACAGTTACACTTACTTAGTCAAGGAAAAAGATGTTGTTGTGCTCATTTATCCTACAACACTCTGATTTCTCACAAAAGGCTTTCAGGATTATAAAAGATAATCCATCTGGACCCAACTTATAACAATAGTTGTTTAGGTGACAGGAACAGGTCTGTTTCAACAATAACAGTAAAGTAACTGCAGTACCTGCATGTATTAAGAGTCTCAAACATCTCAAAGATTTGTGAGTTGCAGCTTCATGGATTGGACACCAACCACGGTTGTCAGCAATGTCAAGACTATAACCTTTTTGAATCAAGGTTTTCAAAAGTTCTACATTTCCTTTTTTTACAGCATATCCAGCAGCTGAACAAGTATTAGAGTACGCCTCAGTGAAGTCCATTCTGCAGGTCTGAATTAATAAAACAAGAATATTAAATTGAGGTCAGAAAATTTTAATATCACCTCACACCTGTATCATGAAAGTTGGTGCCCAAATATATAAAAATGATTGCAAATTGACTAATAAACTAAAATCAAACAAAAACACTTTAATGCATTAGAGGTTCTTGTGTAATTATTAGAAAATGTGTTCCAATACCTTGTGACAAAATTGAACGCACATGAAGTGCCTCCAGAGAATTAGAGGTTAATTAGTATCTCTGTAATAAACTAATCTGCCATGGCTACCTGATATTGAAGTTAAAAATTATTTCCCCCAAGTGGGTAAAACGTAAGCATGAGAAAGATGTGGGTGAAGTAAACAGGTAAATTGAGGTAGCCGGGATTCTCCATATATTGCCCAAACAGATACTTGACTTAAACAAATGAACAAAAGATAAGAACATAAGAAACAGGAGCAGGAATAGGCCATCCAGCCCATCAAGCCTACTCCACTCTTCAATAAGATCATGGCTGATCTTATCATGGACTCAGCTCCACTTACCCAACCACTCACCCTCAATAACCCTCAATTCCCTTACTGTTCAAAAATCTATCTTTGCCTTAGAAACATGCAACAAAGTAGCCTCAACTGCTTCACTGCACAGAGAATTCCAAAGATTCACAACCCTTTGGGTTAAGGAGTTACTCCTCAACTTAGTCCTAAATCTATTCCCCCTTATTTTAAGGCTATGCCTCTCAATTCTAGTCTCACCTGCCAGTGGAAACAATCTCCCTGCTTCTAGCTTATCTATTCCCTTCATAATTTTATGTTTCCACAAGAAACCCCCTCTTTTTCTTCCTAAAAGAATCCCAATTTCAAGCAAGATTATCTGACATTTGTAGCATTAAAATTTCTTCTCCACAGTGAAAAAGATTTAAGAAAAGCTATTTATTTCCATTCTTCTCGATCCTCATAACCCTGTTATAATTCTCTGCTTCAAAATATTTATCCAGTTTTGTTTCAAACAGATATGGTCGCCTGTCAAAAGCAGTGTCTGTAGAAAATCATCCCATGTGTGACAATACTGTGCCTTTAAGAGATGTGTTCTGTCCTGTTTCTCTTGCAGAGGGGCATTGTCACAGTGGCACCGAAATGTCTCCTGCAAACAGGCAGATGGCAAACAGCTTTTGAGTTCTCCAGGTGTTTTTTTTTAAAAACAAAAGAATCTTGAGTGGGAGAGAGATAGTAGGAACTGCAGATGCTGGAGAATCTGAGATAACAAGGTGTAGAGCTGGATGAACACAGCAGGCCAAGCAGCATCAGAGGAGCAGGAAGGCCGATGTTTCGGGT
>NC_063340.1:44734271-44760612 GCF_021869965.1 Rhincodon typus | reverse complement strand
TGGGTTCTGTCCCATCAAGAGGCACAGTGGATGTGATCTATACAGTAAGACCAATTCAAGAAAAATGCAGAGCAGCAGCAACCTCTATATATTAGAATTGTAGGATCCCTACAGTGTGGAAATAGGCCATTTGGCCTGTCGAGTCCACACGTCCACACCGACCCTCCAAAGAGCATCCCACCCAGACTTACACCCTACCCTATCCCTGTAAACCTGCATATCCCATGGCTAATCCACTTAACCTACACATTCTGGACACTATGGGCAATCCACCTAACCTACACATCTTTGGACTGGAATACCTTGGTCCACTTCTCCTTCACTCCCATAGCCCCCAGGCACCTTCCCCAGCAATCACAGAAGGTGTAACACCTGCCAATTTACTTTGTCACTCCTCATTGTCAATGAACCAAACACAGCTTCCAAGTGAAGCAATGTTTTACCTGCACTTCAATCAATGTAATCTACTGTATTTGCTGCACACAATGTGGTCTCCTCTACACAAGGGAGACAAAACGCAGACTGGTTGACCATTTTGCAGAACACCTACATTCTGTCTGCAAAATTACCCTGAGCTCCATTGCCTGCCACAGCTACACACCACCGTGTTCCCTGGCCAACATCTCTGCTTCAGGCTTGCTACAGTGCTCCAGCAAACCTCAGTGCACAGTGGAAGAACAGCATCTCATTTTCCAATTGCAGACCTTGCAGCCTTTAGGATTCAATATTGAGTTCAATTATTTTAGGACCTGTCCTTATCCCAAACCCCACGAGCAAGGATTGTTGTCACACCCAAGCCATTGTCAGCTACGAATGGTCCTAGCATTTACTCCTTCCCCCTCCCTGAACCCCATACTCAACTACATCCAAACCTCTTCCTAGCTGCAATCAGGTCTGAAGAAGGGTCACTGGACCCAAAACATCACCACTTTCTCTCCACAGATGCTGCCAGACCCACTGAGCCCTCCAGCAATCTCAGTTTGTGTTTCTGATTTCCAGAATCTGCATTTCTCTGTTTTATTTTCAAAAAAGTTGAGACTCTAGCTACTGTGATAAAATCAGTAACCCGTTCTTTGCACTGATTGTGTTTCAAAGCCATTTTATTGAGACAGTCCATAAATGAAATCCCAGTTTCTGGCGGGGAGGGGGTGGGGTGTAGTCAATTTGATTTCATAGTTGTGATATCAAGCTTCTGAGATATCAGCATGTGGTTTAGGCTGCAAGGGAAATGGAAAGTGTTTGGGAACACACCAAGATGATGGTCAAATTTCAGCCAGTGATCAGAACAGGAAAAAAATGACAATGTTGAGAATTTTCAGCAGAAGAAAAGACAGTGACTTTGAGATGGACAATGTAAGATGACTAAGATAGAAAGTCATGAATCAGGTGGCGAAGCAGACTGAAAAGTTTGATTCCAGAGCAGAAACATGAAGATATTCCTTTAAGTGGACGTTCCACCTGTTAAAGCTGGGAGTTATAAAACTGCCATCAGATGGGACTTTTCAGTTAACTTTTTTGTGAACAAAGGAACAGAAACTCCACTTGGGAAGGACAAATTTTGCTGCATTCCATGGCTGAGATTAATGTCCTTTCTGCCGAAAGGACAATCTGAGAAATCAGAGACATATGGTCACCTTCTAACTCACAAACACTTTCAAATCTGTCAACCAGAAGGGACTTTGGGGCATTCTCTTCAAATTTGACTGCTCACAAAAATCTGTCACCATTCTCCACCTGATGCATGACAAAATGCGGGCTGTGATCCTCAACAACAGACCTACGACAGACCCAACTACAAATAAACTGGAAACAATTAAGACTATCATCACGGCATTGCTCTCCTCTGATTACCTTGCTTCAACGCTCCACCCAATAGCCATCAAGTTTCCCACTGGAGTGGAGCTAATCTGCAGATCATGCAGGAAATCGTTAAACCTACATCTCCTCCTTTGGTTCTGTGCCATCATTCAGAAGTAAAGACTGCACTCCATGAAGTGTACAATGCTACAAATAGTCTTGCGATGGAATACCCCGAAGCCTTGTTCATCGTGGCCAGTGACTTCAATCAGCCCATCTCAAGAATGTGCTATTAAGATTCCACCAACACGTCTCCTGTCTCACCAGAGGTCCAAACATCCTTAACCATTCCTGCACAACCATAAAAAATGTGCACCGTTCCATCCCCCATCCACATTTTGGATAATCAGATGCTGTGCTGCTCCTCCCAGCTTACAAGCAGAAATTGAAGTGTGAGGACCCAGCAGAGAAAGTAGTGCAGTGTTGGTCTGAAGAAACTGAAGGGCTTCTACACGGCTGCTTAGAGTCAGTGGACTGGTCCATTTTCATGAATTCAGCACCCAACCTAAACAAGTGTGCCATTATAGATGTTACTAATAAGTGAGTAGATGACTGTGTGCCGAAGAAGTCAATCCAAACATTCCCCAACCAGAAACCATAGATGAACCAGGAGATCTACTCCCTACTGAAGTCCAGGTCTGAGGCATTCACGTCAGGCAACCTTGACCTATACAGGAAATCCAAGTATAACTTTCACAAGGCCATCAGTGATGCCAAGAGGCAATACCAAAGTACGCTTGAGACCCAGACCAACCACAGAGATGCCGTTGTTTGTGGCAAGGCTTACACGACATAGCAGGCTACAGAACAAAGTCGAACAGAATCATGGGCAACAGTACAAACCTACCTGATGGGCTCAATGAATTCTACACTCGCTTTGAACAGAAGGGCAGCAAAATGATGTCACCTGTCCCACCAGTCTTGGGGCACCTGTACTCTCAGTCAATGCCACAGACATTAGAGTGGCCTTCTTAAGGGTGAACCCATGGAAAGCAACTGGCCCGGATGGAGTCCCTGGTCATGCACTCAGATCCTGTGCAGACCAGCTGGCAGGAGTATTTACAGATGTTATCAATTTCTCCTTACTATGATCTGAAGTCCCCAAGTGCTTCAAAAAGACAACCATCATCCTATTGTCAAATAAAAATCATGCAGCGTGCCTCAATGAATACCGCCCAGTGGCTCTGACATTCAAAATTACGAAGTACTTCAAGAAGTTGGTCATGACTCATATCAACTCCAGCCTCCCAGACTGCCTTGATCCCCTGCAATTCGCCTACTGGCGCAACAGGTCCATGGCAGACGCCATCTCCATGGCCCTACGCTCATCCCCGAAACATCAGGACAACAAGGATTCCTAAGTCAGGCCCCTACTTATTGATTACAGCTCCATAATTTGAAACAAGCTCATCTCCAAACTCCGGGACCTAGGTCTCCATTTCCTCCTCTCTGTAACTGTTTTCTTGACTTCCTGACCAACAGACCACAGTCAGTAAGGATAGGCGACAACACCTCCTCCACAATAACCTCAATACCAGTTCCTGCAAGGTTGCGCACTGAGCCCCCTCCTGTACTCCTTATACAAACAACGGCGTGACCAAATTCTGCACTAACTCCACTGTCAAGTTTGCTGACAACACTATCGTTGTAGATCAGATCTGAAACAACAAGATGGAGTACAGGAACGAGATAGAATACTTAATAGCATGGCATAAAGACAACAATCTCTCCATCAACATCAGCAAAATGAAAAAGCTGGTCATTGACTTCAGGAAGCAGAGTTGAGGGCACGCCCCTGTCTGCACCAATGGTGCTGAGACAGAGATGGTCGAGAGCGTGCCGATCACCAACAATCTGTTCTGGTCCACCCACATTGTGCTACGGTCAAGAAAGCACAGCAATGCTTCTTCTTCCTCAGGACGCTAAGGAAATTTGGCATGTCCATAAAGACCCTTACAAATTTATATAGATGCACAATAGAAAGCAATCTATCTGAATGCATCACAGCATCGTATGCTCTTCCCAAGGCCGAAAGAAACTGCAGAGAGTTGTGAACACAGCCCAGTCATCATGCAAACCAGCCTCCCGTCCATTTACTTCATCTATACTTCCCGCTGCCTTGGAAAGGAACCAACATAATCAAGGACCCCTCCCATCCTGGTTATACTCACTTTCACCCTCTTCTGTCAGGCAGAAGAAATGAAAGTTTGGAAACATACAAACAGATTCAAGAACAGCTTCTTCCCTGCTGTTAACAGACTTTTGAATGGACTCCTTAGTGTTAACGTTGATCTCTCTCTGCACCTTCTCAGCAGTTGTAACTTTGCATCCTGCACTCTGTTCTGTTACCCTGATGCACTTGTATAGTATGATCTGCCTGTAAAGCAAATAAGATAACACTTTTCACTGTATCTCAGTACATGTAGGATAATAATAAATCAAATCAAATATGCACTCTTCATCCACAATATGTAAGATTTTTGTTACCATTTTCAATGATGAGTTTTAATCATTATTTTAATTTGAAATATTATGGAGAATAATGGATACTTAGTAAACAACACAGATGCACTTCTTTGTAATTCATTCACTGAATGTGGGTACCATTGGCCAATGCTAATTGTCTTTGAAGAGGTGATGATGAGCTGTCTTGTCAAACAACTGCAGTCCATGGCAGATCGGTACAACCACCTCTTCAGAGAGAATTCAGGATTTTGACTCAATAACAGTGAAGGAACAGTGACATAATTCCAAGTCACAGTGGTTTGTGGCTTGGAGGGGAACTTGCATGGAATGGTTCCCACATATTTTCTGACTGTGTCTTTCTAGGTGTCAGAGGTCACCAGTTTGGAAGGTGCTTTCATAGAAGCATAGGTTAGTTTCACACATAAAAATTTGCAGTCAGTACCACTGCACAGCTCAACTATAGCCTGCAAGCTGTGTACATAACAGGAATTGAGACCAAACCCTGCCTCGATAATAATACATCAAAGATTCTTAAGAGGCTGCAAATAAGCTTGCACTTTCAGCAATATTCAGGCAATTTAATTCACTCCATATGATATATAGAAATAGCTGAAGACACACAGAAAAAGCACAATGGGCCCTGGCAATATGATGGCAGTGGTACTAAAGATGAGTGCTCCAGAACTAGCCACACACCTAACCACGCTGTTCCAGTACAGCTAAACTGCCGTCTACCTGACGATGAGAAACAGTGCCCAGGTACATCTTGTTCATAAAAAAGGCATAACAAATTAATTCTGGACCGTTCCGGTCCCATCGGCAGACTGATGGAAGACTGTGTTAACAGTCGTTTTCAAATGATATTTACACAATAATAACCTTTCAAATTCTGCCGGGGCACTTCGCCTGCGGCTGCATTACACCCTGGCAGCAAATGTAAACAGAAGAGCTGAACTGTCCAGGTGGAGGTACCTGTGTAACCACACTGACTAATGGAAAGGACTAGCATTGATAGATTTAAACGTGATGAGGAGAGGAATAGATGGATGCGTCGATGGAGTTGGGTGACGATTGAAAGAAGCTTCTTATTATGGGAGATTAACATTAAGAGTGGTTGTAAACTCTGTTTCTCTGCGGCTCCAAGAGGTACAATGTCTGACCCGGAAGTAGTCCTGTAGCAACCTACCGGAAGTAGACGTGGCAAATGGAGCGGTTGCCCAGTGTGAACCTGGTTCGGTGTAGCCGCCTCCGGGAGGTCGGGCCTCAGTCTCTCTCGGCTGCTGCTTCGGTGTGAATGCGGCGGGGACGGCCGGTTCTTACTGTCAGGATGTTATGTAAAGGGCTGCCGGCCGGGCCTGCCCTGCTGTTGGTATCTGCTGTGGTGAAGATGAGCTGGAGCAGGACAGCCCCTGTGTTAAGTGACGATATCCCGTTCAGGATAACATGGCCCGGGGCCGAGTTCACGCTGGTCAGTACATCAGGCAGACCACTGGGGTTGTCTTGTCAACCGCCCAGCATCGATCATCCTGGAGTCTTTGAGGATTAATGAGAAATCTCCACCAGCAAACCGCGGGGCGGGCGGAAAGCGCACAGGCTTTCTTTTATTTTGAATCGTAGAACACAGTACTGTTTTTTACCCAAAAGATTGAGCGCTGAGTGAATATACTGTCTTTGACAGTCAAGAATTATCTAATTGGATAACGAAATATCTGTTTAGTGTGGGAAGACAGGGTAGTTCAAAGATTGGTGTATCTACTGACCATTGGTGAGGTGACAGGATTTGGGAAGTGCTGTGCTGAAATTTCTTGAAATACTTCCAGCCGGCTTTGACAACTCTCATTCTGCCCTGATCATAAGTGGTGCCACTTGCGATCGGGATTTAGTGATAACATGGGTACAGTGTGTAAATGTGCAATACAGCACACACTGGATGAAGTATTACAGTTAAAGGATGTGTTTGTAACCAAGTATTATACCCTGCTAGAAGTGACGCTGGCTCATGTTTTCCTGGTTGTTGCCAGGTTAATCTATGAAACAAGGGAGCAAATTGATCTATAATTTGATTCAAATCTTCATTACATCATAAATTAGCTTGTCCATTTTCCTTTTGCAAGTGGTCAGAATTTATAAAAAAAAACTATGCAGTAGCCACAAGCATTCAAACTAGTATGAATTTTGTTCTTGTTCCTCAGGACTGTGTGCTCAGTAACGTTAGGTCATGTCACCAGTTTTGTATTGATGTGCCTTTAAAATAGTTTTCTTCATCTAAAACTGGTTGTGTGTTAACAGTATTATGTTCTTGCTGCAGAAGGAAGTGGAAGGAGTCCCGTTAATTGTCACAGTACCTCAATTGAAAATGCATAGCTTAAGATAAGGGAGAAAAATTGATCCTACAATTATGTTTGAAAGTTTCTATAGAGGTTAAAGATGCAGTCAATTTGATTCCCTGTTTGGATATCTCAATTACACTTACAATAAAAGCATACAAATTGGAGAGAGCTCATTTTTTAAGCTGCATTATATATTGCAATTGTATATTGTATGTCTATATCATATGCATGCATACATATTCAAGATTTTTGCTATGTAAACTAGTTATTCTTTTAAAACTAACTATTATACAATTCAGTAATAACTTAAACTAAAATAATGAATAAAACCCTTTCTTTAAATACAAAACATGGTTAAACTGGAATGGTAGGACGGGTAGTGTGTCTTACCAGCACCGGGTGAAACTTGATGGGGAGTAGTTAGAAATCAAACAAGTGTATCTGCATTGTCGGCAACATGAAAAGGGAATTAGTTGGACATTTTGTTCCAGGAGACAGTCATACTCCTTAAAGTAGATCATCTTGATTTAATCAAGGACAGAAAAATGTAACTGCAAATCTGATTCCCAACGACAGCCTGACTGCTTTGATAGAGGAGCCTCAGTCTTTGATCTTGTCCAAGAGGTACAAAGTACTTGCCCCTGTATGATTCAGGACAAAGATTGCAAGGAAGATTTGCAATGTGACCATGTTAGTGTGGTATAGGAGGCCATTCAGATAAGAAGAGAAGTTAAAATGAATGCAGTAGAAAGTTATACAGTTTAGATATTGTTCTCTGCAACCAAGACCAGGAGTCCAAAAGTCTGTGTTGGCTGCCATCTCTCCCTCTTGTCAACCCTCAATGCTCACTCATTGTCGCTCTCTTGAGCTCTCACTGCATCATCAATAGTGTACCAACTTGAAAATATGGAAGTGAGTGAGCAGAGCGATGAGCAGGATGTATCTAAGATTTGGAAGGAGAAAGCCAACAAGGTTTCAACACGTGGCAATGAGTGGGATGCATTGAGAGTGCAGGAATGGGCAGCAAGTAAGTGGTGAGCATTCACAGGATGCATAAAAATGGCATCATTTATGAGCAGTAAGTGAGATATAGCAAGGGCTCAGGATGAGGGGGGAGTGAGGAGGAGACAGTGAGAGGTCGGTAATGGCATGGTGAATGGGAGAGAATAAGAAGAGGTAAGCATTCAACAGGTGTGCAGCAATAACTACCAAGAATGACATCAGTGGACAGGGTGGGTGCTGACCTTCTGTTCCAATTTGATTTTAGGACACGCGGTAAATATCCCAGGGTACTCGATGTTTTAAAGGACAGACATAATAGAGCGGGTGTGGCAGACTAGTTCTGATAGTAAGAGTGACAGGAACAGGAATGAGGAAAATTCTTGACTAGGAAGGTCAGTAAGTAGAATCAGTGTAAGGGGAGGAGATGTGAAATAACGAGATAAAATGCACTGTCCTAACAATAGTTATGACATTGTATTGGCTATTAATTAATAAATAAGAGAAATTTGTAATAAAGTATACCAGTAATCTTAAGGATACGTTAATCTTTGCATAAAGCAGACAAATCAAACTGACAGTGTTTGCAGGACAAATTCATGGAATACATTTGAAACTGTTTTCTAGAACAATCCATTGTGGAATAACCAGAGAACAGGATGGTTTAATCTTGTCTTATGTGATAAGAAAGAGTTCATTAATAATCTCATAATTCTGGTCCAGTAATATCATAATCCTGGAGAATTTCACATTTGAGAATGACACACTTGGGTCCAAAACTAGAGTCTAAACTTAAATAAAGCCAGTTGCATAGATATGTATGATGGGTTGGGTATGATAATTTGGAAAACCGGATGGAAAGATATGATAATAAAAAAGCAATAGCAAACATTTAAAGAAATATTTTGAAAGTCTTATTGAATATGCATTCTATTGACAATTTAAAAAAAGTCCACAGGAAGAGCAGCCCATCTGTGCCTAATTAAACAATTTAAAGATGCATTTAGATTTAAACAAAAATGCTTATAATGTTGCTAAGAAGAATACTAAGTCTGAGGATTGGGCATGTTTTTGACCAAAAATAGTGATAAGAGGACAAAATAGAATATGAGCATAAAAGAGCAAGAATTAGAAAAACAGATTCTAAAATTTCTACAAGTATGTAAAAATCGATAGGGTTGTGAGAGTAAATGTGGATATGAGTAATGGGTAGGACAGGTTGCGAGAGTAAACATGGGTATGAGTAGCTGAGACAGCAGAAATTGTTAGGGGGATAAGCAAATAGCAGATATTTACATAAATATTTTGTATACTTTTCACGATAGAGGAATAGACCTGATAAATTCACAACTGGAGAGATGGTATAGGAGAGAGGGATTTAAATTCATGAGAGATTGGGGCTTATTCTGTACTGTCTGAGCGGATTACACTTCTGGGAGGATCAGGTCCATTGTCCTGACAGTGGCATTCACTAGTACTGTGAGGCAGGGTTTAAGCTAGAGCTGGAGAGAACAAGGGATCTTGAGCAGGGAGACACCATAGAGAAACAAATATAGGAATGAAAGATAGTAAAGTAGAAAGCAAAGACAGAAGGCAGAGAAAACAGGACTGGAAATAAGTTGGGCAGAATAAAAAATAAATGCAAAAATGTTGAGATAAATCTTGATTCCACAGAAAACCTTAGTGTATCTGAATGCACAGAATGTTTGCAACAAATTGGATGAATTAACAATGCAAGTAGTTATAAACAGGTACAATATGATTGTGATTACAGAAACATGAGTACAAAATGAACAAGGCTGGGAACTCCATATCTGGAGGTATTCGATGTTTGAATGGACAAGGAATAAGAGGTGGGAATGGCGTTATAAGTGAAGAATAAAATCAGTGCAGTAGTGAGAAAGGATTTTTGCTGAGAAAACCTAGATGTAGAATCAGTCCAAGTGGAGTTAAGAAGCACATTACCCATTTACGTAAAAGGCAAGATGACTTTTTGGCTTGATGGCAGGCATTTTTTTAGTGGTGAGCACCACTCATGTTGCTACTCATAACAAAAGCATGAAAGACCGAGCTTCACCTAAAGATTGGACTTTTGTGTTGGGTAATCTGAGGTAGACTGGGCATTTCTAAGGACCAAAGTGACAGCTTCGTGCCTGTACGTGATTTTGCCCACAATATGCAATGAAAAATGATCTTGTCAGGGTAGCCATTGTCTTACAGGATTACTTCGTTGTGTTCAGTTTCATCTTCCAAGCTTGCGTGGTGCATAAAGGTTTTGTAATCCTATTTACAAGGTTGCCAATAATGATAATGGCATGTTAGCCTTCACTGCAAGAGGATTTCAGTACGGGAGCAAAGATGTCTTACTGCAGTTTAGTGTCTTGGGACCACACCTGGAGGTATTGTATGCAGTTTTGGTCCGCGTATCTAAGAAAGAATGTACTTGCCATACAGGAAGTGCATCAAAAGTTCACTAAACTGATTTCTGGGATGACAGGACTGTTATGAGGAAAGATTGGGCCAACTAGGCCTGTATTCATTGGATTTTAGAAGAATGAGAGGGGATCTCAACAAAACGTCTGTATTTCTTGTGGAGCTGGGCAGTCCAAAGGCATGACATTTCCCAAGGCTGGGAGGGAGGGTCTAGAATAAGTAGTAAAGGTCTCAAGATACTGGGTAGGCCGTTTAGGATTGAGATGAGATATTCTTCACTGAGAGTTGTGAACCTGTTGAATTCTCCACCACTGAAAGCTGTGTAGGTCAAATCACTGAATATGTTTTAAAAAGAAGAATTCTCTGAGACTAAAGGCGGTAGGCATATAGGTACAGTGTGAAGGTGGAGGGTCAGCCATGATAATTAAGTGGTAGAGCAGACTCTGTGGACTGATGGTGTACTTTTACTTCCTATGTTTTTGTCAGAAATGGCAGGGAACTGAAAATCTAATGAGTTGGGAAATTAAAATAATGACTTTTAGTAAATGAGAAATATGGAAGAAATTAATTGAACTAATAGGTGATATATACCCCAGTCCTGATGGCCTACATTTTTTTAAACTATTTTACACAATTTGTCATACAAATGCTGCAGTTGTAGTGAACGCATTGGCTGTGATCTTCCAAAATTCTCTGAATTCTAGAACAGTCCCAGTGAATTGGAACATTGCAAATGAAATACTGCTTTTCAAGAAAGCATTGAAAAAGAAAATAGAACAACAGACCAGTTAGCTGATCATCAGGCATTGGAAAACTGCCGGAATGCATGTTAGGGAAGTGGCAACAGGCAATTAGAAAATCATGATGTGATTGTGCTAAATCAGCTTTGTGTAAACAAAAGAAATTATATTTAGTATTTGTGAGGATTTGTTAGGAGGGTAGACATGGGAGAAAAGGAAAAACAGCTCTGTGATTAGGCAGGAACTTTAAGTTTGGCTATCTGAAGATGTTTGCAAAGTTTTTAGTTCTGCATTCCACACTTATCTCTTGTTTGTGCAAAAGAAAATACTTTGTACCAACAATATCTTGGGACACAAGCTTCAATGGTTGAAGACTTCTGTCCACAAACTGTTTTTGAAGTTTTGAAGGTTGAGTAACCTGTGCATTGTCTGCAATGTTTATCCAAAATCGCAATGTCAGTTTTGTTCATCCTTTGCTTCTTGTCTTTTAACAATTCACGTTCCTGTTTGAAACAAAGAAAATGGCATGTATTGATAAAGCAGTAAGACACCTCGTGGCACTTTACAAGGAAGTACACAGCCTACTTTTATTTCAAAATTGTATTAATTCAAATTATCCAACTTTATTTTTGCTACTAAATTTCCATAGTTTGCCTTTCTGTTAATGCTACTTTATACAAATTATTAGCTAATGCAGTAATTTTAGTACAAAAATGAATTGTCAGAACCAGCCTACTTGTTCTTATGTTATGTTGTTTGTGTTACTGGTGTTAGCTACATCTAGCTTATAACATCTCAGTAGACTTGAGTTTTCAAAAGTGAATGTGTGTTATTGCAGTGCAGTAATTGCCTCTTACTTCATACATCTATATTCTTCATGCTTCATAGAATAATGGAATCCCTACTGTGCTGAAAGAGGCCATTTGGTCCATTGACTCCACACCAATCCTCTGAACAGCATTCCCCACCCCCCCCCCCCCCCCCCCCCCCCCCCCCTCCAGACCCAGCCCTCTACCCATTCCTGTTAACCCACAATTACCATACCTAGCCCACCTCGGCTGCTCAACCCTTGACACAACGGGACAATTTAGCTCAGCCAGTCCACCTAACCAACACACCTTTGGACTGTGGAAGAAAACTGGAGCACCCAGAGAAAACCCATGCAGACATGGCGAGTATGTGCAAAACCCCGCCAACAGTTACCCAAGGCTGGAATTGAAGCTGTGTCCCTGGTGCTGTGAGCCACCGTGGTGCCATAATTTCATATGCATTCCTGAAAGTGAGTCATCTTAATTGAGTATAGGTAGGGTTAGAATGATGATGGTTCCAGCAAGAATCTTTTATTCCAATTCTGTATTTTATAAAGTTGAATGGTTTGCTTTCAGGTCTTTGGGTGTAGTAACGCGAGCTTAAGTTCATTGGCCTTTACAATACTCTATTTGCAGGAATGTAGAAAGTAAATAATACACAATTCTTAAAATCCTCTCTTTTGGTTTTAGCCAACCACAGGCGGCCTGTATAGACCTGATGACTACATAATTATCACTACAGTGCATAATGAAAAATACAAATGTATGTTGCCTTCGATTGGAAGTGGAGACCAGGTAAGCCTAGTATTTAAGGTACTGTTTTGTGGGAAATGCTCTCTATAATAGCTATGTAATGTGATAGGTTATGTATTACTACATTATATGAATTTCTTTTCTAATTTAACATTGATTTCAGACTACAATCAATGACTCCAAGTTAATTTAAGTCTGTCTTCTGTATGTTTTTTTCTGTGCAAAGCCACTGATGTGATGATCCTTGCTTAAAAGAACCCCCTTTTGTGTAATGAACCTTTTTTTAAAAAGGTATTTTTTTCAGTTGTCTTTAGATTCAGGAATGGTGCCAGAAAAGACTGGAAATTTGAAAACGTAATTTTTTTGTTGGAAACGACAGTGTAAAAATAAGCGCAACAATTACAGGCCAGTTGGTTTGTTCAGTGGTGTGTGGGGAATACTTCTAGAAACAATAGTTCAGGATAAAATTAGTAGTCACAAATATAGGTTCATTAAAGAAATTGATTTCATAAACAAAAATTGTAACTTGCAGGACTTTTTTGAAGAGTAACAGAAAGAGTTGATGAGGGCAGTGCAGCTGATACATGGACTTCCAAAAGGTATTTGATACAGTGCTGCTCAACAGACTTAAGAAAATGTATAGTTCATGGGATAAAAGTATTAGTAGCAGCCCGGACAGGAGTTGACTGAATGGCAGGCTGGTTAATGGATGGCTTTTTGGGTTAGAGGAAGCTTTACAGTAGAGTTCCCCAGCAGTCAGTGTTGGAACCCTTGGTTTTTCTGTATATTTATGTATGTATCTATCCATCTATTTATGTATTTATTTGCGTAAAAATAAAATAAATGACTTAGACCTTAGTTTGCAGGGCACAGTTTCAAAGTTTGTGGTTGATTCAAAACCCTGCAGACATTGCAAATTATGAGGAAGGTGATGTAAAATTTTAGTAGGATGTAGACAAGTTGGTGAATGGACAGAAACATGACAGATGAAGTTCAAAGCAGAGAAATGTGATGATTCATTTTGATAGGAACAACATGCAGAGATAATAGAAAATAAACAGCACAAATCTAAAGGGGATCCACGAGTGGTGGGACCTGGGTGAATATGTGCATTAATCATAGAATCCCTATAGCGTGGAAACAGGCCAATCAACCCATCTGGTTAAGCATCCTGTCTGGACCCACCCCCCTACTCTATCCCTCTTTGTCATTGAACGTGGCAGGTCAGGTTGAGAGCATGGTTAATGAAGCATTCCGTATCCTAGGCTTTATTAATAGGAGTATAGAGTAACAGAGCAAGAAGTTTACGTTGAATTTATATAAGGCACTCTACCTCGCTGGAGTATTGCATCCGTTTCTGGGTGCCACACTTTGGCATTGGCGAGAGTGCAGAACAGATTCCTATGAATGATCTCCAGGATGAGGAACTTCAGTTATGAAGGTAGATTGGAGAATTTAGGACAGTTTTCTTTGGGGTGGGAAAAAGGCAGAGGAGTTTGGATAGAGGTATTCAAATTATGAATCATTGTAATTCAAAACACTACTTGTATTTAATAATTCTAAACAATGACACCTTATTTCTACAATTTTCTTCTTAATCTACCTGTAAATGCCCTTAAGAAGCATTTATTAGTGTCTGACTCCATGTAATTTCAATATTAAAGTGTTAGTTAAGTTTTGACATCATATTTGTTCCATTGTTAGGTGATTAAGCAGTGAGCAGCTGTCATGCGTATCAGTTAATGCATGGGTTTGTTCTGAGTCAGTGCTATATCAAAGTGTCCCTTTCAGACTCCATATCCTTGCCTCTGGAGTACTTCAAGGATCTAGCCTTGGAAGCCTCCTTTTCCTTCACTACAGATTGTTCCATGGCAGCATCATCCAGACACATTTACAGTCAGTTTCCACACCTGCAACCACTTTTGGAGGAGTAGCCTCCTGTGCCATGATTATTCTGATTGACATTCATCAACTCTACTCTACCTGTCTATCACCCCTTTCAACTTCTTCACTGTCTCAGTGCTATCAAACTGCTTGCTCGGTTGTTGGATGAGCTACAAATTCCTAAAAGTTCTTCTTGTCGAACATTGAAAAAAACAAAATCATTGTTTTTAAGTCCCCTCCACAAACACTGTTGATCTTGCCTCCAATATTCTCTCTTCCCCATCCAGGCTGCTACTTTGGTGCTTTATTAAATTTCCAAACCATTTAAAAGCCTATTTAGTTTCAACTTTGTGCCACTGGCTTGCTCTTCGTCAACCTATTTGCTGCTGAAACTTTTTTTATTTATATATTTGTTAACGTTAAACTCATTATTCCAATGTTGTGATAGTTGACCTTCGACATAAACTTGAGCTGGTCCAAACCTTGGCTGCCGCTACCCTATCCTGCGTCAAGTCACACTCGCTCATCTCTCCTGTCCTTGCAGACATTTATTAGCTCCTAGTCCGCTAATGCCTCAAATTTATAATCCCTGATTTTGTATTGCTTCAAGATTTTACCCCATTCTTTGTCACAATTACTGCCCACGGCTGCCAGCTCCTCTCTGCCCCTATCCCACCCTGACCCCAACACCAACTCCAAGTCCCTGAGTACATGGGTTATATTGTAAAAGGCCCCTGAAAGTTGATGAGCTTTGTTTTCTTCTTCCGTGTCATCAATCATTCAAATCTTAATGACAACTCTGTATCATTTGTGTTGTGTGTAATAGTATGGTTTAACTCATCATCATTTAGACTGTGAGTACACAAAAATGTGCAACTGGGCAAAAAGGGAAATATAATTGACATTTGCATCATATCTAAAGATTATGTACAATCATGCTTTGTTTGGAACTGAGATGAGGAAGAACTTCTTCAGCCAGAGGGGTCTGAATCTGTGGAATTCGTTGCCACAGAAGGTTGTGGTGGCCAAGTGTGTTTCAGATAGGTTCTTGATTAGTAAGGGGATCAAGGGTTATGAGGAGAAGGCAGATGAATAGGTTTGAGAAACGGATCGAATGGTAGGGTAGACTCAATAGGCCAAATGACCTAATTCTGCTCCTATGTCTTATGGTCTTATAGTTTCTATTACACAGCTCTAATTGGTTCAACTTTTTCACAGCAACAATTTTTCTATGAATGTGTACTTGAGTCCAGTAGCCATTTGAGTTGTTTAACTCTGAAATATCATTGTTGCAACATATTTTCTGATGTTTCTATAAGGTTGAATATAAAATAACACATTGATTCAATTTCACGGGGTGGGGGGGGGGGGGGTAGAATAAGTCTTAAACTTGTTGAATAGTGTTTCCAGCAGATGAAAAACATTCAGTTTATTTTATAGTTGCATATTTTCTAATCCACCACTCCTGACCCTTGATACACAGGGGTCTGATTTTGTTGCCATTTTTTTGAATAGCAGCTTTCTAAAGAAGAATAGGCAATCTGATTGAAATGCATGCTTTCTAATTAGTTTTTTTTTCTTTTTTCTTTTTAAACTTTTAGGATGAAGAACATGATTACAAAGGACATGGGCCCAGTGAGCTATTGGAACCACTCTTCAAACAGAGCAGTTGCTCTTACAGGGTAAAGTTGTTTTCAGTTAATTAATTTACAGAATCTGTTTGAGGAAGAGTAAGTCACTTTCCTGAGCTCAACAATATAGGTCATACTTTCATGCATAGTTTTCTGATCAACTTCAGATGGGGTGGATTTGTGATCTTTTTACTAGATACGGAGTCACTGCCAAAAGGTATAATGATAATGGAGAAAAGAATATCCAATCTTATTAAGAACAGTTAGGTATTTTCCATATTGGTAAGTGATTGGTAACTTGGTGTCACTTCACATTCAACTATACTTCTTTTTACGTTATCTGTTCGTTTCTAGACGGTTAAGACCTCTCCCACAATAACACAGCCATAAAGAATTCATCTGCTTTATTTAGATTTCAATGCTGTTCCAAATTGTAGACTTGCTCATTATAGTGATATGTCCAAAGATGACCAACAAATTACCCACTTTTTTTCTGTAATGTATCATAGCATTTTTTTCTTTCATAAAACAAATGGGAATTAAACCAAGATTCCATCATGGTAAGAACTCTGCTTATTTTGATATTTAACCATGTGCTATTGCTAGTTACCTGTTCAGTGGAGGAACCACCATGTTTTAAAGAAGACCATAGGCATTCGATTCAAATTTTAAGATCTTTTAGGTTTTATTTGTATTTATACTTGGTTGGTGCTCTTTGAGTTTAACTTGTACATTTAGATTTTCTCTGTGTCACTTATTTATAAAATAGGAATATAGCTAATATAGAAAATACAGCAGCCAATTTGTACATAGCAAGCTGTCACAAGCAGTAATATGTTAACAAAATATTCGCCTTCATTGATTTTGAATGATAAATCCTGGCCTGGACACTGGGAATAATTCTCTTGCTCTTAGTAAAGGACTGCTGGATCTTTTACATCCAGCTGAGAGAATAGATGGGACCTCTATTTAATACAGCATCTGAAAAATGGCACATCAGTCAGTACAGCATTCCCTCATTGCGTTTTTGAAATGCCAGCCTAGATTTTGATGCTCAAGTTCTCTAGTGTAGGAGTTGAACCTACAGCTTTCCTATTCCGAGGCAGAGTGCTACAAGCTAAAGCATAGCTAGCATCAACGAGATTCTAGCCAAACTACAATAAGCAACTTTCATTTTAGTACAGCAATCATAATGGCTCATTATTTTCCACCAGTTCCAGGAGAGTGAGTTCATTTGGTACTTAGAATTAGAAGATCCTGCATCTAGAAATACACAAGGCAGACAAAACACTCAATTCTCTTGTCCACTGTTTAAAGTACTTGCGTTGCTGTGGTATCTTTTGACTACAAGGAGATCCTCCCTGGCTGTCTGGGACAGTTCATTTCTGATCAACCTCTTCTGTGACCAGCTTCATCTGATAAGCACAGTAAAATCCGTTCTTTGCTAATACTATTGGTCAATTATCCATTAACCATTTAAGAAACAACGTTTTATAGCTAAAGCAACAATCTAGTAAATCATTCAATCTTCTGGCTTTCAAATCAAATGAACATCATATTCAGAGCATATGTTATAACCACAGAGACTAAGTGTGCAATCAAAGGTCTGCTGTTCATACCCTTGGTAACTTGTGCTTTTTTTTTCTGGCGGCATACTTCCTACAAAGAACATAGTATTCAGTAATTTAAATTTGTACCACACTCCTTTAGGAGTTCTAAGTTTTTGGTATTTAAAGTGTTCTTTAATCTCCATGATTTTGTGTTTTCTACAAAATTAATGTTCAATTTGTAAATATTTTTAAGTTCTTTGCGTTATCGATTTATAAGCAAATACTACTTGCTAAATATTTCTGGCAATTCTTTCATACATTGTAGATTGAATCTTACTGGACATACGAAGTCTGTCACGGAAAACATATCCGTCAATACCATGAAGAAAAGGAAACTGGCCAGGTACTGTGCCTCATTTTACCATTCTTTAGTCTTATCAATTTTTAGGTTATTGCAGTGTTAACTTTTATATCTTTGATTCAGCAGAAAGTTAATATTCAAGAATATTATCTTGGCACCATGAGAACACCAACTAATTCTGAAACCAAAGGTATGAAGCCATCTCTATCAGTAAACACTGAAGTTTTGTCTATGTAGCATAGGCGTACAGATCAAGCATGTTGCCTCAAACCTGTGAAGAAATCTTCAGTATGATGATAATTGTGATGAAAGGTTAATTGCATTGAAGGAGCAACAATTAAAAACAATCTCTTCAGATCTGACCATTTTAGATTCTGTTTCATTACTTAATGTTGTGTCTGTTCATATCATGTGACTCCAGTAATCTGTAATAGCGTGTATTAATATAGCTTTTAAGATAGTAAAACATTTCATTCCTATAAAGCCCTTTGCACGCAGCCAAAAACTAACATAAGCCAAATTGGCATTGAAACTGGTGACCAAAAAGGAAGGAGTTTCATTGTTTAGGATCTAGATGACTGAAGGCACAGTCACCAGTGTTGCCTTGAAGGGTATAGGGCATGTTCAAAGCCAAAGATAGAAGAACACCAAATTCTTGCAGGGTTGAGGGCTTGGATAAGGTTAGAAAGATTAGCAAGACTAACAGAGAATCTGAGGCTGCTTATTTAGAATCAAAAGGAAATGTTTAATTTGTGTCATTGATTCTGCAAATTGAAATTTTATTTTAACCTTGGGTAATAGAATTTTTAAATTTGGTACGTATGATTTTACCTTTCATTCATTCATTATCTCTTTGTGACACTTGTGTTAATTATGCTTTAAGTATCGTGCCAAACGAATCAAATTTTAGAATGATCAGAAGATGGAATGCAAGATGGGTCTTTATAAAATCAATGATGGAAACGCAGTAGGTCCCAGAGCTTGTCCAGAACCATATGGAAACCCTTAGAATAGATTTGGAAGATGTAATAGCTCCCCTGAAGCACATCCACAGTTTCACTCTGTATTAGTGTTCAGTCTTTCACTGAGACAAATCTGAACAGCAAAAAAGAACCTCACCATTCCAGGCATGTGTCAAAACATATATAAACTATCAACTCCTAAGATGGAGCAACCAATTGAATGCCAGGTGAAGAATTATTGTTGCGGTTATATTTAACAGTTGTAACTTTACCATGGAAATTTCCTCCCATTAAAATGGATTTTTCTGCTGTTAGGTTTTTAAATAGGATCAAAAGTCCTGAGGAGGTGTTCCTGTCACTTGTGTAAAATTATGTATGAACAATTCATGAAAATGTAATTGTATTTTAAATACATTCTAGATTTCTATCTCTTTGTCTAGATTCCACTCCTGAACAATCGGAAGAATCTGAAAGTGAGAAATTGAAAGTAAGTGGAATGCAGCCTTTTGCAGAATGATTCCAATTTGTTCGTACAAATTTCAAGTACAAAATTTTGGGCAGATTAGCAAGGCACTTATACTAATGCAGCACCTTTCTCATCTTCAAATTGCTCCAAAAACATTTTGTAGCTAAACTATTACTTCTAGAATTGTGATTGGCCACAAGTTGACAGTAATATGTTTTATGATCCCGAATTTAGGTAATGAAAATTATTTCACACCATTGTAGGATTTAAATCTTGTTTCTTATCAACAATTTGCATTACATCTAAAATGTCAGCGTATTGCCCACAACAACTCTACTAAACACTCATTCTTTAATGTTCTACCTGAAGCCAAATCCTAGGCTGATTGCCTGCTAATGCTTTATTCTCAACTGTTTTCTTGACGGTTTTTGTCAGAGGTGGCTCAGTATCACTGTCAGGCTTGGCTGTGTGTACTTTAGAGTTATATGAAATCTCACCTCCAGGTGGTGATAACAAAGTGTGGAGCTAGAGGAACACAACAGGCTAGGCAGCATCAGAGGGACAGGAAAGCTGATGTTTTGGGTTGGGGCACTTCTTCAACATTGTTTTTATTTATGAATTTGAGACTGTATTGCCATCATCTCTTGCAGATGGAAAGATGCTTATCACCAAATTGCCAATAAAAATGATTAAAAGTGAAGGATAATATGTGCATTTAACTGTTGGCCTCCTATGTGAGTATTCTTCAGTGTGATAGGCTTCTTAGTCTTCTTTATGATGTCACTGCTGCTGGACACTGGAGATTTTTTAGAGCTGGTGCCAGGATCAAATTAACATTGGGGAAGGTGAAATCCATCCACATGGCTAGATCTCTGTGGGCACCTTTCTTCAAAACAAATGCAGTCACTTTGCCGTTGACAACAAAATCTGCCTACGATCAAGCACTGATGTACTGCTTCACTTCACAAATCCTCCTTAGCAGTGCGACCCGGAGGTGAGATAGCAAGAACTGCAGATGCTGGAGTCAGAGATAACAAAGTGTGGAGCTGGAGGAACACAGCAGGCCAGGCAGCATCAGAGAAGCAGGAAAGCTAATGTTTTGGATTGGGACCCTTCTTCAGATTTCTCCAGCATCTGCAGTTCATTGTTTTAATTTAGGGTTAGAAGTAGTTGTCTCTACCCAAGATGCTGCTAAGCCACTTGTCAAACATTCTAATTAATCATATTTGCTGAATTCAGCTGTCTAAATCAATGTTTTTCAATTGGGATGAGTAACTAGATGACAGAATCTAAATTATTCTCGTTTCTATAAACGCAAGATTTTCAAAGCAAACATACAAACTAGAAACCGTTTACTATTTGTAAAATTCTCGCTATTCCTATGGTCTTTTGATTCTATATAAAAGAGTAGTCTGTTCAATCAAAATATGGTTTTAAGAACGTTTTGAAAAACATTATTAGTTCCTTGTCAGCAGCAATTCTACTTAAACTGAACCAGATGATCTGTCTTAAGTGTCCTTCAAAACAAAATCTAGTTTTCAACTCTAAAATTAGCAATGTCAAGTAAATGATTAGTATTAACAAAGTAAAATATAATCAAATCCCTCATTATTGTAAACTTCAGTCACTGATGTGGAACCCATTAAATCGGCAATTTGTTTTTGACAGTGAAAGATGTAACTAACTAATATGCTTTTTAAGTGATTTCATTGCAATTGTAGCTGCCTTCTGGGTAATCACTCCTCTTAAATTGAAATTGCTTAATTTAATTTGTTTTTGTTTTATAATTTAAGTGTACTTTTAAATTCATCTAAATTCCCATTTTACATTAATTTATCCAACTGTAGATGTGTAATTTCTGATATGGTCCCCTTTTAGAGCAGATAGAAGTTTTTAATTTATTTTCTAAGATTGAGCTAAGGATACAAAGAACTTTTTCTCCATCTCTCATATTTTTTGCATCTTTCATGGAGCTACTTTGTGAAACGTGAAAACTGATTCTCCTATAAAGTGTTCCAAAGAAGACAAATTTGCAACATTTTTGTTACTATGATATATGTTGCTGTATTCTGAGTTGCGAATGCTTCCTCTTATCACTAATAACTAAAGATAAACCCCGTCCGTGGTTGTTAATGGGTAAATGTACTAAAGTAGCAATTATTTTATTTTAAGGTTCACACCAAAAACATAGAAGGACAAATTACTCCATATTACCCAGTGGTAATGGGAAATGGTACACCTTGCAGCTTAAAACAGAACAAGCCAAGAGTCACTACTATAATGTATGTCTGCCACCCTGAAGCCAAGCATGAGATCCTCTCAGTTGCTGAAGTTACCACCTGTGAATATGAACTAGTAATCTTGACACCACTATTGTGCAGCCATCCTAAATACAGGTAAAGTAGCCAACTGTACCATGTAATTTCAATTGCCATAAACATTACCTCATTTTTAACCTTAATTTGTAAATAATCTGTTCTAACCACATTTTTGTATTAATTCTCAATAATTTAATGGCATATGTGAGTGTAAACTTTGTTTTATCTTGCTCAGATTTAAATCCTCCCCAGTTAATGACATATTTTGTCAGTCAGTACATGGTTCACCATTAAGGCCTAAAAGTCTTGAGCAGTTAGAAAAACAGCAAGAGGATCTGCTGAAACCATCTTTCGCTACCCAAAGAACCCAAGAGGTAATTGTTATATGAATGCTATTTTTGCAAAAAGTTAAGAGCATGTGTTCCTGACTTTTGCACGTAACTTCAAATTGGTTGTGAAATAGAATATTTGTGTTTTAGTACCCGTTCTAAACAAATTTCATTAATTTGAGAAATGTGTACTTGTTTCTTTTGACCATTCTTTGAAACATTGATAATGCCTTCAGATTCTATATTGTTTAGTCATTAATTTAAGTAATTAACAATTTTGTTGGGTAAGGACAATTGTCTAAATAACTATATCCAATTTTTTGAATATCTGTTGCAAATTATTAAAGTGTTGATTTAAGATATTTCTAATTTTGTTATCTCTGTCCCATGTAGCTCACCAGGTGAGCATATGGTCCTTCCTCAGTGGCCTTTGTTATTTGTTTCTCCATTTTTGAAAAAGCTCCAGTTTAGTACCTCCTCACTTATACTCCTTAACTAACATAAAAGATTTAAGGATCATCCCATTTCTCAGCTATAATGGTACATATTATGACTAGCTGCTGAAGTTATGGACTTTTTCCTTTCACCTTTTTGACATTGCTATTAAATAAATCCCAATGTAATTTGAGTGCTGTGCAAAGTTATTTCAAACTTATAAAGATTGGCAATGCATTTGAAACTATGAAATGTACAAATCAGAAACATTCCATGTGATGTTAATGAGATGGATGTCCTGAGAGCTTTGTATGGAAAGAAAGTTCCACTTGGAATGTATTTTTCAAGTGTCTCTTCTGTGTAACTTTCAGAAAACCAGCTGATATGTTTTATTTTCCATACTGGGCTTGAGAGATAAGCAAACCTGTTTTTTGACGGTGCTTATGCATTTCAATAAATTACATTGGAAATGGTTTTTCTGTTGGATTCACAATAGGAACTCGACACATCATCCACAAGTGATGAAAAGTTTGTATCCCACAAGTCCATCAATGTTGGAGGACAACAGCCAGTTGTTGTAGGAACTACTCACATCTCAAAACTTACTGATGAACAGCTTATTCAGGAATTTCTAAGTGGCTCCTATTGCTTCCATGGGGTAAGAGTTCAGTCCTTTGCTAGTCTTCTGAACAGTAGTCATAAGAATGCTAATTAAGTTAGGGATCTCTGCAATAAATATAAAATTGAATCAATTGGCTGAAAGTTTCTGTCTTTGAGAAATGAAGCCAGATACTAATGATGTCTATCTTAAAATACTAGTTCAGAGTAAACTTGTAGATGAATAATGGACAGTCCACATAGAAATGCTGGAATGGAAAAAAGCTTGTGTTTAATTTGATAGGCAGGATTCTAACTCCGATTAATCAGGAAATAAAGTTAGCATTGGGATAATCAGCACTGAAACTATTTCAATATGAAATGGATGATTTCTAAAATAAATATATCCCTCTGGCAAAAACCTAGTTCTAGTGAAAAATAAACAAACTTACCTCCAATTGTTTTAGTAATGTTAGAAATTATAAAATTGTGAAAGTGTAAAATGTTGGGAGATTGAAAGGGGAGATTGAGGAAGAATAAGAAAAAAGACCATCCAGTGATTTACTGTTGAAAGTCAATTTAAAATGATCACTGTGACAATGAGAAGAGTGGTTGGGAACCGCTATGCCAGGAACTTTTGGAACATGGAATAATTTGATTCAAGGTATTTGAGGCAAATGCCATTGCATCTTTTAAGGGAAAAGAGAAAACATTTGAAGGGAGACAAAGGTCTATGGAAGAGAAAAGGGAGTTGAGATTAGTTGTCAGCGTAGACATGGTAAGTTACATTGCTTTCTATTGCTGTGACCTGGCATTCAAAATGTGTATGTGTGATGAAAATTTCTGATGTTATTTTGTTGAAAACATGAGTTTAAAGTGGAAGAATAACGTATGGATTTAATATAAAGGAGTTGGATTTTATTTCTGTAGTGTCTGAATTAATAGGGGGGAACATAGCTTTAGTTTCATTTTTTAGTTTTGAGTGTGGTACTGGGGTATCTGAAATTTAGTTTAGTGCATCTAAATAACATCTTTGAAATGCTTGAAGTGAATAGTTCAGTGCATAAGTAACAAGGATAGAAGCAAAAAACTGCTGTTATCTGGTGGCAGGAGCTCAGTACCTCAGAAGTACAGAGCCACCCAGGAGGTCAGGCAGTGTGTGCAGGTTCAATGAGATTGAAAAGGAAATTTCAGTCAAATTTCAAACTGGAGAAATTACAGCTACTGGGCAAATTTAAACAGGCATTTTCGTTCTTCTAAAAGAAAAGGATGACACAAAAGTGACTTCATTGAGATTGTTAAAATTGAGTGAGTTCAACAAGATAGATGTGGAGAATGTGTTTCATTTGTGAAAAAATCCAAAACTATGGACCATAAATATAAGATCGTTACTAATAGGCAAATAAGGAATTTACTCAGTGGCTTGAATTTAGAATTCGCTACCATAGGAAGTGGCTTAGGCATTTAGCTTAGATGCTTTCAAAAGGAACCTAGATGACAACAGATAAAAGAAGGACTAGAACAACATGCTGAAGGGCTAAGATGAGGACGATAAAATGGAAAGAAGCTCGTGAAGAATAAATTCCTACCAGTTAGACTGGAGCACCAATTTCTGCACTGTATGTTCTGTGTCTTGAGTGATTTATGTTTTGGAGAGTCTGGTTTGAGTTATATAGAAATGCTGAGTTTTGAATACATGTCATGCCACTTGATTGTGTATGATGGTTTCCTATTTTTGTGCAAGGGAGTGTTTGAATGTGTTAGGTTTTGTACTTCAGCAAATACTTGCCAGGAGGTTTTTGCTATAGGTTTCTGATCTCAGATTCTAACGTTGGACATTCTTGAGCCAATAGAATTGAACTAATGATTATCAAATTGAATTTTCTCAAATAATTTTAAAAGTAGAAAAGGAGAGGGAAATTTTAGTCAAATTTCTCTATCCTCCAAGTTTGTTGTATCCATCTCCAACTCTCTGAACTTTAATCAAAACAGCTGCAGTGTTGGGGCTAAGTAGGTGAATGCTGGCCATGCATGGTGTGTAGTAAAGGAAGACCATTGTTAATATGAAATACAAAACATGCCTGAGAGTTAAGCCATTAAAGACAAATAATTGTAACTAAAATACTTTAAGAATGCTTTGTTCCTTTGCCAGAAGTGTAATAGGCATCCCTCTTTTGATTTGTCTGTTTTTTATAGTTTATTCATGTTTTAAAAATGATAACAAAAGGGTGTTTAATTCAGTAGTGATTTGAGTGGAACATCTTTAGAAGCTACTGATATTTACTATTTCCCTAGTTTAGATTTCAATTCCTGAAATGTCTACTCATGTTGAACTATTTGTTGCATGGCATTTCAAATTTGAATAATTTGCTTTACTGTTATATTGGCAGGGTGTAGGATGGTGGAAATATGAATTCTGCTATGGTAAGCATGTGCAGCAATACCATGAGGTATGTGTGATTGAATAATGCTTTATTTTGTTTTCAGTAAAACACATTTTTAGGATTTTTAATTTGTGTTTAGAGATTGGAATTAGAAAGGCCATCTGGGTGTCTTTCTGGCAAGAGGGGCCAAATGGCCGCCTCCTGTACTGTATCATTTCTATGGTTCTATTGCATCTCCAAGGATTGAAAATTTTGAAGCAAAATTAAAAGCTTGCAGTCAGCATTGCCCATACTTATATTAAAACTGGGGACTGAATACTGTTTCTGTCAATAATTATTTTTCATTGGGTGTGTGTGTCACTTACTAGGCTGACATTTATTACTCATCCCTGTTTGTCCTTGAGAAGGTGATGATGAGTTGCCTTCTTGAATCACTATACTCCATCTGGTATCGGTACATGCACAGTGATGTAAAGATGGGTGTTCTTAGATTTTGACCCAGCAACAATAAAGAAACAGCAGTGTAGTGGCAAGTCAATACAATGTGTGACTTGGAGGGGAATTTGTAGATAGTTGTGTCCTATGCATATTCTGTACTGATCCTTCCAGAAAGTAGTTGTTTTGATTTTGGAAGCTGCTGTCGAAGAAGTCTCAGTAAATTACTGCACTGCATCTTGTAGATGGTCCTAGATGGTCCATACTGGTGTGTGCCGGTGCATCAGTGATGGTTGGTGTGAATATTCAAATCTAGATGCTATAATTAAAAAGAACAGTAAATTTTAACTATCTGGTTTTCTTAATTTTAGGATGTTCTGTACACACAAATTAGAGTGTTATACACGTTTTTCCCATGGCTCCCCTGGTTAAGATAATGAGTAGCTGAGCCGAACACAGGAAGCACACATGATCAGAGATAGTAGAAACTGCCGATGCTGGAGTCTGAGATAACAAGATGTGGAGCTGGATGAACACAGCAGGCCAGGTAGCGTCAGAGGAGCAGGAAAGCTGACGTTTCAGGTCTGAACCCTTCTTCAGAA
>NC_063340.1:44608550-44733871 GCF_021869965.1 Rhincodon typus | reverse complement strand
ACCCTTCTTCAGAAAATTTCTGAAGAAGGGTCCAGACCCGAAACGTCAGCTTTCCTGCTCCTCTGATGCTGCCTGGCCTGCTGTGTTCATTCAGCTCCACACATGATCAGTATTTGTTGAGTTAAAAGATATCCACCCAGATGATCCTTAGGATTGCTACATTCAAAATGAGACAATGATGATGTGGAGGATTGCATCACCTAGAATTTCTACTTCTAATCAGTGCCCAGTGGAAATATTTATATGTGCTCATTGAACTCATTAGGATGCTCCACTACAGAGTCTCTGTCTTTGAAGACGGAGGAGAAATATGTTCAGAGAAACAACATACTTGCATATTCATTCACTCAGATTTGCAAAATATGCAGTTTTTAGTGGCATAGATTGAAATGTAAATTTGGCAGTAATTTGTCTGTCACTGAGTTAACAGCTTTAGTATGGGAAACAGTGATGCTTGGTGGTGTGACAAGCATTAGTTCATATCTGAAATTGTGTTGATGACTATTAATAGAGAAGCACAAACGATCTCTACCATGTATATAATTCATGCTGTGCTAAAAGCCTGGAAGTGCTGAGTGCAGACACTGAGTGCAAAAAGTGGTGGATAAAATAAGAGGAATCATTAGCCTCAAAGTGTTAACTGTTTCTCCTTCCAAAGATCCTGCCAGACCTGTTAAGTTTCTCCAGCATTTTCTGTTTTTAATATATGGCCTGAATTTAAGGTGAAGGCTAGTGGCTACTTGGTGTATCAGTTTTCCCCAGAAAATAGCCTCTAATACTTTCTGCCTCCAAACGGATTTTTTTATCTTTCTTTTTGTTTTAAACGATGAGAAGCACATTACAAAATAATTATTTTTATATTGTCTTAAGGATAAAGGAGCTGGGAAAAGCATCATTGTGGTTGGAACCTGGAATAAAGAAGAGCATGTCACATGGGCTGCAAAAAGTTCAGCACGGTCTTACCAATGGAGAGAAGATGGAACACAGAAAGTGAGGTGAATTTGTAAGGATTTAATGCATAACTCACTGGGTAGCTTCAGCTGGAACATTGGACATCTTTGAGCACCATGCTTCAGGAAAGATGCAAAAGCCTTTAAAAGGTAGAGGAGGTTTATCAGGATATTGTCAGTAATAAGCGATTTTCACTTATGAGGAGAGAGACTGTAACAGTTAGGATTGTTCTTCTTTTGAGTAGAGAAGGCTATGAAATGACCTAATAGAGGTTTTCCGGATAATAGGTTTCAATACTGTTTCTCTATTTACTCTATTCCCACCAACGAGTAGGTCAACAAACCAAAATCGTAGATTTAAATAATTGTTAAAAGATATCGATGGGAGACAAAAGGATTTTTGAGTTATTGGAATCTGAAAAGCTGATTGTAGTAGATTTCAGAAATAATTTTGAAGAAATGCTGGACAATAATTGAGGATGAGGACCTTTTCTAGTTTTGGACCAAAAGCTGGATGAGGGGTTAAAGACAATAGT
Source organism: Rhincodon typus (assembly GCF_021869965.1). NCBI lineage: Eukaryota > Metazoa > Chordata > Chondrichthyes > Orectolobiformes > Rhincodontidae > Rhincodon > Rhincodon typus. Next base: position 44,732,385 of record NC_063340.1, on the reverse strand, counting down.
TTGTTTGAAGAGCCAGCATAGACATAATGGGTTGAATGGCCTCCTTTTATCTGAAAACATTTCTATGGATAACATTTTTGAGCTATCATGAGCCATCAAATAAATCCCAACTTTTCAGTTCATATGACATTGTGCTCACTACTCTTGCCAAATGTGTGATTCAGTGATTACAAACATTCTTCAGTCATTGTGGATCATGATATTTCTGGCAAAAAATGGAGATGTCTATCTCAGAATAATTACTGTGTAATGCAAGGCAGCAGGCAGACATGAGATCATGTCAATACCACGCTGTAATAATTTATGGCATTGTGTGAACGCCTCTGTTTTGTTGCTTTTTAACATAATACAAAGGTTTACACACATTTAAATACCATCTTTGTGTATTTGAAATATACGTTGCACTCTAATTTTAAGTTTCCTGATTTTAGACATTTGTAGTGGTTTTTTTTTTGAGATGTTGTTCGAGATTGTGGACCTATCACACAGAAGCAAATTATCAGGTATTGTTAGCAATTTTTCTCTGAAGCCACCGTATAAAACTACATAATTTTTTTTGCTCCAAGGTCCAGCTACAGATGAAATCTACAATTATTTAGATAAATCTGGAATCAAATTTTCCTTGATAGAAGTTATGCAAATCTTTTGGCTGATCTCAACAAGAGCTTAGCACTTTTAGGATGTATTAAAGTTTCTAATTTGAACCCCATAAAGCATTAGTAACGTAGCTTAGTCATAGACTATATATGTCAACTATTAGTGAACCTTTTACTAAAATTAACTGAGAATTGATGTTGTAAATACTGTTCTAATTGCAGGTAATTGCATTTTTTTCAGGGTTGTTTCACATTTTTATGGAAATGGTGACCTTTGTGATTTGACAGGAAAGCCACGACAAGTGGTTGTAAAACTGAAGTAAGTCTAGTATCTTTGTCACATCACAGATCTATTTTTCTCCAGTCATATAGATTTAACTCAGTCTTTCATTTTCCAAATTGCTACACCATGATTTTAAAATTGTCTTCTTTGCTTCAAATCCCTTTATATTACCCTTTCCTATCTCTGTTATCTTGTCTAGGCCCACAGCCTTGCGAGGTATCTGTACCCATCTAATTCTGATATCTTGAGCATCCCTAGTTTTAATCACTGCACCATCTGTGATCTGGTATTACGTTGGCAATTGACTCTTGTATTGCATCCATGAATCATTTTGTCTACCTACTACTTTCTTTTATGGCACTCCTTGAAACCTACTGGTTCAACTAAGCTTGGCCATTTGCCCTAATATCTCCTTGGGATGTCATTTGGGTCAATTTTTTTTCATAATGGTCATGTGAAGCATCTTGCAATGTATTTGTGCGGCACCTTTCATGTAATAATACAAGTTTGCTGTACAAAGAGTTTGATTCTCTGGACAGAGTTTAGATTTGTTACATTCTGTAAATGTTAGTAAAATTTTCTTTTTGCTTTTAACTTTTTTTTTAAATAAATGTATACTCTGTCATAGATGTAAGGAATCAGAGTCTCCTCATGCAGTTACAATCTACATGCTTGAGCCACAAACCTGCCAATATATTTTGGGGGTGAGTAACATATACCCATTTTAACAGCTCTGAGTTACATTATCTGTGTGCATTTTTCCATTTGTCCTTTATAGTTTCTTCAAAATAAATAGCTCATTTCTTTCATTTGCTCTTGGGGTGTGGGCGTTATGTTATGGTCATTCCCTCATTGCCCTCAAGATGGAAATGGTCTGCTGCCAACTCGAACCACTATGGTCCATGTGATGTATATATACCTTTGCAGCTATTGGGAAGGGAATTTCAGGATTTTGGTGCAGCAACAATGAAGGAATAACGATATTGCTCCCACTCATGGTGGTGCATGACTTTAAGTTTGTGTAGTGCATCTTATAGATGGTAGACCCTGCTGCCACTGTACAGGAGGTAGGAAGGCAGGAGCTAAATTGTAAGCATTTCCAGGTTTTGAACAACTTTTGTACCCACTGCCATTGTAATATGACTATCGCAGCTAGATTTCTCATCAGTGTAACCCCAAAATGTTCCAACTTATTTATCTTATCCTTTCGCTTAGTTTTTCTTTTCTCTCATACATTCATCCAGTTTGCTTTTGAAAGTATCTAAGATATTTACCTCAACCTTTTTTTTTTTGGTTACAAATTGTCAAAACATTTATACTGCACTCAATTAAATATTATGGGAAGCAAATGGAAAATAACATGAGGATGTTGGTACATCTTAGCCTCCAAATAAAGCTGGAACAAACTGATGACTTCCCTTGTTGCCAGTAAAGTATAAGAGGTTGTTTTCTTTAACTGCTTAAATTATATTTTAAAAGATCCCTGAAGTAGCCATCATAAACTTTTAGAAGTACTTTAATGTACAGTAGTAAAGCCAAGGCATATAAGGATATCTATTGAATCAGCTGGGTCATGCAGCAAGATTCCAGGTTTATTCTCTGGTCTGTGCTAAATGAATGATTGTTTTATCTGGGGCACTGATGATTGATATTGATATGTAAATAATATTGACTTCTGTTCATTGGTACAATAGACAAAGATCAATCTGATATTTTGATTTTCTCAGGTGGAATCACCAATAATTTGTAAAATTCTGGACACAGCTGACGAAAATGGATTACTTTCTGTACCCAGCTAAATGACGACAGCACAGACTAGATTTCTGTTGGAAGAACAAGATTTACCGTGCTAAATATGAGAAAATGAATACAGATAAAGTGTGGAAACTCCCTTATCGGCATTTATCTCATATCTGTTTATTTTAAAATGGACATTTGAAAATAAGTATTTGATAGATATTTTCATAATATGACAGTGGAGTGAGTCATTTCACTGTGGTGAGTGCTTGTAAATATATTGTATAAAAATGTAGACAGCATTGAGAGATACCTTTGAATTTGTATAATGCTTTAAATGATACTTGAAACTTGTACATCTGATGTGCTCAGTGTAATTTTACAAAGGTGTAAATTTTAAATTTAAACTATTTTCCAGATCTTTATTACAAGAATCACCTTTTTGTTAAATTCCTACATATTCAAATTTCAAAGACTATCAAAGAACAATTATAGACTGCACCTCAACCATTGGAATTCCTGGACCGTTTTTGAATGTTGTGTTGTATTTCTTACACTTTTATTTTCCATTGAGGTTTTATAACATTTTTGAAAAGTATTATGACTTCTGATTCCAGATATCCTAAATGTACCTTCTGCCTAATTGGAATAAGCAAGTGTTGTGGCTAAATTGAATAAAGCATTCTGTTAAGACTAGAATTATATGACAGGATTTCTTTATGGCTGTGAATGAAAATCAAATAGCTAGCATCGGCAACAGGTGCAACACGCTTCATAATGCGAATGTTCACCATAGAAGAATTAAAAATAAGTAACTTCTGTTGGAATTAACTAACTGATCCATACAGGCTAAGAATGTCCAGGGTTAACCCCCTAAACTGTCCTTGGATAATTGATCTCAGTGGATTAGAAGTAGGGGGCATTGTAGTTTATCTAAAGCAGAGGATAATTCAGAGAATGCTTTCTCCTCCTCATCACTTCTGAGATTACTTATGTGCCATTCAGATGTGTACACAATTGCATAACTGTGAATGTGGCCCCTTTGCTTTCGTTGTTGTCAAACCTCAAGCATAGGTAAAGTATGGCCAATAAATCTATTCTAAAACAGAGTCACATGCTTTCAGTAAAGTGTGGGAGGAAATGGATTTTAAAATAAAAAGGAGAAAGTCCATTTGACTTCTCTCCATTTGGCTTCAGCAACCTTAAGATTAATAAAGAAGACTAAATTGTCTTTTAAAATATATTTAATATCATGTTCTGACTAAACAGTTAACATTGGAAGTTACCAATAAATTGTTTGCATGGACTTGTCATGATCACCATGTTGTACTTCCAAATTGTAGTGAACTGGCTACTTTTAAATCTGTTGGAATGATGTCACTGGATTATTTGTGGTTTTAATGGTTGATTTATTTACATTTTCATTTTCATTTTGCAATTCTTTGTGACAGCTACTGAAATGGATTAATGTTATCTGAATAGCAGTTCCTGTTGTTTGCAAACATAATAAAGCAAGAGGGTATCGAATGAATAAAATGCTTTGCATCTATACAATCAATCATCGTTACTTAGCTGCTATGATGGAACTGCAGTGGGAAAAATATACGTCATGAGGATGTAAGTAAGAGAAATCAATCATCATAGCGTCTATAGTTAGAATTGAGGGGTAAAAGAAGACCTAAAACTGTAATGGGAGTTGTCTACAGGCCTAGCAGCAATAAACTGGCAGAATATTTTAATTCTGTGTAGAGGCTTGTAGCAAAAGAAATGTTTTAACGAGACTGTAGTTTTCACATGAATGTGGGAATAACACCACAGCGCCAGTTAGAGAGAGTGAATTTTTAGTCCATTCAGATTTTCTGAAACAATATGTTCTAGAACCAACAAGAGGCAGGCCATGTTAGGTTTATTAAAGAGCCTGACTTTGTTCACTTAGCAATAAAGAAACATTTACCTAACAGTGATTGTCATATGATTAATTGAAAGTTAGGTTTGAAGGAAAAAATTAGCACAAGAGTCTGGATTTTGATAAGATTAATTAACAGGATAAGGCAGAGACTGACCACTGCAAACTGGTCAAATGTATTATTGGGTAAAACTGTAGATAATAGGTATTCAAAAAATAATTTTATTTAATACAAGACCAGTATACACCTTTTATGGATAAGAATTCCACTTTCCAGATAAGGTAGTTGTGACAATGCTGTGGCTTTAAGAAGTGTGTTTTGTCCTTTTTTTTTTCAGAAAGAGGTTTTAAGAGAGAGGTAGTGAGCTGTCTATTTGGAGACCCAGTAAGTAAACAGTTTGAGAGGCCTTGGATTTTTAAAGTTGGAATGATAGAGGTAGCCTGGATGTGTGTGGCCAGCTCTCTCAGACCGGGATTTCTAGCCTTTTTTTAGTTTTTAGGTTTAGCTTTAAGCAGTTGCTGTTGGAATTTCAATAGGACAGAAGCTGCTGGAGTTCTCTCTCGGTTACAGCTAGAAGCTGGGGCTTCTGTCTACTGCTGCGTTACCTGTAAGGCAAATCTATTTTCTGAATTTGCCCTTTTGCCAAGGGAGTGTGTTTATGGAATGTTACTGTATTGGAACAGTTAATTAGTAATAGTTACTCTGGCTATTATTCTGTTAAGTCTTCCAATAGAGTTAAGTTACTCAAGTTTTTTTTTGTAGTTTAACTATAGTATTTAAATAAATTGTGTTTTGCTTAACGTCGAGTAGTTAGACTCATTGAATTGCATCTGGAACATAACGTTACATTTGCCTTTAAAATAAGAAAAAGCTAAGATCTAGGCTTTTAAAAATATTTCTGAGGGGTTCTGGTCTGTGAAGTGAATTATTTGATAAGAATACCAGATAGAAACCTCGCACAATGTGTCATGTGAATATGCTCAGAAGTTATTTTGATAGGGAAGGACAGCAAAAGGCGAATGTGTTACTGGTTACAACAGAGTGAAGAACCAAGTTCAGAGAATTCTGAATTGAGTATTCCTCAGGTTAAATTGGACAATGAGGACATTCTCAAAAATTGGAATAAATTACTGAGATACCTTCCAGTGGAAAATCAAAAGACCTGAAAGAGTTATTACAATCAGATGGAGTGATATGTGGGAACAAGCTGGGAAGTACTAATCTGATTACACATGATGGAGATACAGGAAATGCTGTTCCAATTAAGCAACATCTTTTTAGACTTAACCCTCAAAAGTTGGCAGAGGTTCAAACAGATTGCCATTGAGCATGCATTCAATGTAATTGAAGTGAGTTGCAGCAACTGGAGCTTACCCATAGTAATGGTGCCAAACCCAGGCAAGACCCAATGATTATGAGTGGACTTTTGCAAAATCAATGAAGTTACAAAGTCTGATTCATATTCTATTCCACATTTGGAAGGTGGGACAAGCAACTTATATTTCTAAGTTGGACTTACTTAGAGGATACTGGCAGTACCTTTATCTGAAAGAGTGAAGACAATTTCAGCTTTTGTGACACTGAATAGACTGTAACATTTGAAAATCATGCCATTTGGTATGAAAAATGCACAAGCCACATTTCAAAGACTAACCAATAGTCATTTCTGGATTACCCAATTGTGTGGTGTACATTGACGACCTGGTGATTTTAGGCACACTTGGAAGGAACATTAGCAGCATCTATCAGAATTGTTGGATTGACTTCGGGAGGCAGGCTTGGTGATAAACCTGGCTAAGAATGAGTTCGCAAAAGCCCATGTCACATTCCTGGGCCATATTATTGGACATGGATGGATGACCCCACAGGATGTGGAAACAAAGGTTAGTGGGAAGTTTTCCATATCACCGACAAGGGCAGTACTACGATTCCTGGGATTGAGTTATTTTTATCGTACGTTTGTACCAAATATTAGCAGTGTGGTTGTTCCACTCTCTGACTTATTGAAGAAGTGCAGAAAATTTCAGTGGAAGGAGGACTGTCAGAAGGCATTTGACAGCCTGACAGCTGTGTTAACCACTGCCCCAGTGTTAACCACACCTAATTATGCAAAGCCATTCAAGGTGGCTACCAATGCAATTGATGTAAGTGTCAGTGCTGTACTCTTACAAGAAGACAATGAGAAGATAGAAAGACTTATTGGGCATTTTTCCAGAAAACGAATGATCATTCAATGTAAATTTTCCACAATTGAGAAAGAAATCTTGAGCTTGGTGTTGGGATTACAACATTTCAACATTTATATTGACAATAATGTGTCAAATTGGATATACTGATCATAACCCAATAAAGGTTTTGGACAAATTTAAAGACAAAAATTCCAGACTGTTTAGATGGAGCTTATTATTGCAGCCATTCAATTTGAAAATTATACACGTGGCTGGATGAGAAAATGTAAATTGTTGATGCGTTGTAGCAACTTTGATGAAGAAAGCTGGAGGCATTTGATGGTGGGAATAAACGGACTGAAATAGACTGTAGTGGTGAATGTTTGTATGCTTACAGTCAATGTAATGCATATGTATTGTAGTGTACTAATAGATTAAGACTAAGGGTTTTTAAAAATGAAGCCATCTTTGTATATTGATGGGTTTTTTTTAAAAGGGGGAGGTGTGACGATGCTGTGGCTTTAAGAGGTGTATTTTGTCCTTTTTTTATAAAGGGAGATTTTAAGATAAGTGTCAAGCTGTCTACTTGGAGAGCCAGTAGTCAGCTTGTGAGGCCTTGGGTTTTTCTAAAGTTGGAACAATAGAAACAGCCTAGATGGATGTGGCCAGCTCTCCTAGACCAGGACTTCTAGTTTTTTTTTTAGTTTTTAGGTTTAGCTTTAAGCAGTTGCTGCTGGAGTCTCACCAGGGCAGAAGCTGCTGGAATTTTGAAGAAGTAGAGGCTATTTATTCTCTTTCTCAGTTACAGCTAGACGCTGGGGGTTCTCTGCTGTTGGGTTACCTATCAGGCAAATCTATTTTCTGAATTTGCCTTTTTGCAATGGTTGTGTGATGGGATGTTACTATATTGGAACAGTTAATTAGTAATAGTTACTGTATCTGTTATTCTGTTAAGTTTTCCAATAGAGTTAAGTTACTCTAAGTTCTTCTTTCTTTTGTCATATTTTAACTATAGTGTTTAAATAAATTGTTTTGCTTAACGTTGAGTAGTTGGACCTATCGAATTGCATCTGGAACATTTAGCATTACATTTGCTTGAAGTATTTTTGAGGGGTTCTGGTCTGGTCTGGTCCATAACACAGCCAAACAACCAAATCATCAATCTTCCTTCAACAACACTTTCCAAACCAATAATTTCTACCTCAACAAGGACAGCAGATGCAGAACACCACTCACCTTCAAGATCCCTTCCGAATGGAATATCATCCTGACTTGAAAGTACATGCAGTTTCTTCACTGTCACTAGGTCAAAATCCTGGCTGTTGCTTCCTAACAACACTGCAGGTGTACCTACGTCATATGGGCTGCAATGTGTCAAGAAGATGGTTTACCAACATTTTCTTAAGAGCAGTTAGAAATGGACAAATGCTTGCAAGTGATGCACACATCCCATGGAAAAAATAAGAGTTGAAAGATAACAGCAAATAAAGGAAATACCATATTAGTTCAAAAAATGATGTTGATCCAGGGCATGGGGGTGATAAAAAGAATAGCAAACCCAAGACAAAAATAGACCTGCAGGAAGGCATACAAAAGAAAGTTTGAGGGTTATCAAGGTTAATACACAATTTTGCAATTAAAAGAAAATTGTAGTCAAGGGCAATGTGGACCCTAAAAATAGATGAGTAATATTGCATATATAAATAAGAAAATGGCAGATCTGTTGAATAATAGATCATTTTTCTCTACTTCGAAAAGTCTATTTACAGCACTTGAATAGGCTTTCCTCTATCCAGTACAAGAACAAGAAGAAATAGGAGCAGATGTAAATCATACAACCCATTGAGCCTGCTCTGCCATTCAATATCATCCCGGTTGATCGAAGACTTCCACTTTCCTGCCCATCCCTTGATTCCCTGAATGATGAAAATCTGTCTATTTCGCTGTTAAACGTATTGAATGATTGAGCATCTGCAATGCTCTGGGGTAAAGAATTCCAAAGATACATAATACTTTGAGTGAAGTCATCTCTGCCCTAAAAGATAGGCCCCTTATGCTAAAACTGTCATTATGTTTTGGATTCGCTGACCAGCAGAAGCAGCCTCTCAATATTAACCCTTATCAATCCATTTCAGGATGTTGATTGTTTCAAAACAAGTGCCCCTCAGTCTTCTAAACTCTAAAGAACAGAGACCCAATTTAGCTAGCCCCTCATCATAGAACACTCCCTCTCATCTTAGGTGCCAATCTATTGAAGCTTTGCTTTCAAAGCAAGTATAGTTTTTTTAAATATGGAGACCAAAACTGCACACACTATTCCAGATGTAGCCTCACCAAAATCCCATACAATCATAACATGATTTCTTGTTACTCTAATCCCTTGCAATACAGGCCAGTATGCAATTTACTTTCCTAGTTGCTTGCTGCAGTAATTGGGCCTTTCTGCTGCATCAGCTGAATGCCTATAGTTTAATTGTAAATATAGAGAAAGTCAAACCCCAAAGTTTATTTTCTTCTCTGTAAATAAAGACAGTTTAGATCTGAATGGATTCATTAACTGTGTATGTACATGAAGATTTACGTCTCTGAATAAAGTATATTTTTGCAATAAAAAAGAATCTGGGAGAAGTTAGCTCAGTCACCATGACTAATCAGCAGAGTGAGGAAGAACCTGGTGTCAAGGAACGGTAAGCCCCAAACATTACATTACTGTTTCTATCCTTCCCTCATCCTCTAACCAAAAAGAGGATGGAGAAAGATTGAGACAGACTGTTGGGAAGTTTGTTGTTACCTAGAGGGTACAATAAACCCTCTAGAATAACTAGGGAGAAGGTCGGACCACTCAAGGATAAAGGAGGGAACTTGTGCTTGGAGACAGAGGATGTGGGTGAGATCCTAAATGAGTACTTTGCATCAGTATTCGCCCAGGAGAAGGATATGGAGGATAGTGAGATTTGTGTGGAGCATGCTAATATGCTAGGGCATTTTGAGATCAAGAAAGAAGTGGTGTTGGGTCTCTTGAAGAGCATTAAGGTGGATAAGTCCCCAGGGACCAATGGTATCTACCCCAGGTTATTGAGAGAGGCAAGAGAAGAAATTGCTGGGCCCTTGACCAAGATCTTTCTATCCTCACTAGCCTCTGGAGATGTCCCGGAGAACTGGCGAGTAGCTAATGTTGTTCCTCTGTTCAAGAAGGGAAATAGGGATAATCCAGGAAACTATAGACCAGCGAGTCTCACATTGATGGTTGGGAAGCTATTGGAGAGAATCCTTAGGGATAGGCTTTAAGTACATTTGGAAAAGCATGGCCTAATTAGGTACAGTCAGCATGGCTTTGTGTGGGGCAGGTTATGTCTTACTAGCTTGATTGAATTTTTCAAGGAGGTGACAAAGGTGACAACCTTCTACGTTATCCACAACTCCACCAATCTTTGTGTCATCTGCAAAATTACTAACCCACCTATCTATATTTTTATCTAAGTCATTTACATACATCACAAACAGCAGAGGTATCAGTATGAATGTCTATAGAACATCACTAGTCATGGACTTCTAGCTTGAAAAACGCAAAGGTGATTGATGAGGGTAGAGCAGTGGATGTTGTTGGCATGGATTTTAGTAAGGCTTTCAACAAGGTCCCACATGGTAGGCTCATCCAGAAGATTAAATGCATGGGATCCACAGTAACTTGGCCACGTGGATTCAGAATTGGCTTGCACATAGAAAGCAGAAGGTGGTGGTGGAAAGGTGTTTTTCAGGCTGGAAGTCCATGACTAATGGTGTTCCACAGACATCCATACTGGTACCTCTGCTGTTTGTGATGTACGTAAATGACTTAGACAAAAATATAGATAGGTGGGTTAGTAATTTTGCAGATGACACAAAGATTGGTGGAGTTGTGGATAATGTAGAAGGTTGTCAAAGGCTACAGCGGGATATAGATCAGTTGCAGATATGGGCGGAGAAATGGCAGATGAAGTTTAATCTGGGTAAGTGGGAGGTGCTGCACTTTGGGAGATCAAATGTTAAGGAAAAGTATACAGTTAATGACAGGGCCCTAAACAGCATTGACATACAGAGGGATCGTGGGGTTCAAGTCCATAGCTTCCTGAAAGTGGCCATACAAGTAGATAGGGTGGTAAAGAAGGTGTATGGCATGCTTGGCTTTATTTTTTGGGGAATTACAACAAGAGTCAGGATGTCCTGTTGCAGGTTTATAAGACTTTGGTTAGGCCACACTTAGAGTATTACGTTCAATTCCATTTACAGGAAGGATGTGGAGAGTTTGGAGAGGATGCATAAGAGGTTTACCAGAATGCTGCCTGGATTTAGAGGGTATAATCTATTAGGAGAGGCTAGAAAAACTCAATTTGTTTTCTCTGGAGTGGCGGAGACTGAGAGGAGACTTGATAGAAGTCTATAAAATAATGAGATGCATAGATAGCATTGATGGTCAGAGCCATTTTCCCAGAGTTGAAATGTTTACAACTAGGGGGCATGCATTTAAGGTGAGAGAGGGAAAGTTCAAAGGCAATGTGAAGTTTTTACACACAGAGTGGTAGGAGTCTGGAAAGCACTGCCACGGGTGGTGGTGGAGGTAGATACAATAAGAGCGTTTAAGAGACTTTTAGATAAGCACGTGAATATGCAAGGAATGGAGGGATATGGACCGAGGGCAGGGAGAAGAGGTTAGTTTAATTTGGCGCCATGATCAGCTAAAGAGCCGATTTCTGTACTGTACTGTTTTATGTTCTGCAAGTACATACAGGTCTCTCTGTAGATCAACAATCATATTTTCTCACCTTTAAAAAAATTACTCTTTTCCATTCCTAAAACCAAAGTAATTAATCTCATGCTTGGTCACACTGTATTCTAGCTGCTACTTTGTTGCCTGTTCACTTAGGCTGCCCATACCCCCCACTGTCTCTCTGTGTCCTTCTCACAACTTACATTTATGCCTAGCTTTGTATCATCACCAAACATAGATAAAGTACTCTGTCTCTTCATCTTACTCATAAATAGACTGTAAATAGTTGAGGTCCCAGCAATGATTCTTCAAGAACTAATCACTCTCTGCCAATTTGAAAACACCTTCTTCTACCTACTCTTTGAATCTGTTGACAAATCCTCCAATAATGTTAATGTATTATTTCAACTCCATGGGAGTCTTGCCTATTAGAAGTCTATCTTGCTTATTAGTGGTCTTAGGTATAGCATCTTATCAAAAGTTTTCTGGAAATCCAATATACTACATCCACTGATTTCCCCTTTATCTACCCTACTAGATAAATCTTCTAAAATCTAATGAATTTGTGAAACTGGATTTCCCTTCCCTAAAATCATGTTGTCTAGTTCTAATTATATTGTGTTTTCCTACGTGCATTATTAGGACTTCCTTAATAAAAGATTCCAGCTTTTTCTCAACAATTACTGTTAGGTTAACTGGCCTCTAGTTCTCTCTGGATTTGTCAGATTTTAGTTCTCTAAGTTTCTCTGCTGATGTTGATTACCTTAGTTTCCTCATTTGCGTATCCTATAAAATCAATTTATAAACTTCAAAATTGCTATCCAGTCTTTTTTCCAGAGAAGAAAACTCACCTGTCCGATATGCCTAATTGGCCTTGGTTCTGGTACCATTTTTGTAAAACGTTTTTTGCACCTTTGAGTGTTTGTTTCATGCTTTTATTATATGAAGACCAGAACTGTTCAGAGAACATGAACTACTTTAATATTGTAGCTGTATTTGTGAAAAATGTATCGTTTAAACGAATCAGAGATTTCCATCACAAAGTAAAACTGCAGTTAGGTTCAGTAGAATCGTTCACACAAAAAAGTCATTGACACATTGTCCCTGTAATTTTAATTACTTTAGATTACAAAATTCTTACATTTATAAATGAAATAACTGTTGAAATAAATGTAAAAATATAAAATAAATATGTTCCTTCTTCTTACTTCCAGCTAACCTCGCTCCCTGCTTCTGTTCCCCTATCCTCTGGCTTGTTGCTATACCAGCTCCCCTAACCCTCTACCTCACTCAGCCTTGATCTCCCAGCTCTCCATCTTTATAACTGTGTTCACCAAACCTTTCTTCGCGTTGATGATCCCTCTTCTGAGCTTCCCTCTTCCCATCTCACCCACTCACTGCTTCTCTCTCCTGAACTGTCATTGTGAATGGGGGTTCACAAGGTGTGGAGCAAGAAGCTGGGTTGTAGAATAATTAAGGGTGTTGAGGAGAAGGGTCAGATAGAGGATACATCGGAAAGGAGAAATTCAGCTGTAAGTGAGACAGTCGAGATGTTGTGCGATGTGTCATGGTCAGTATACCTTTAAAAGAAATGGTTGTGATATCATCACTATATCATAGCATATGACCAAGGATAAAGATCAAATGTTATAAATTAGATCATTTGAAACATGGCACAATACTAAAAACGTTACTCTTTGTAACCTCCATGTGCCTGTGAATATAATGTTTGTATATCATAGCTAGCTGTAACAAAGGTCCATTGGAGTCTTCAATATCATGTTATCCATGCCCAGTTTCTTATGTGACAGCAGCTGTCTCAAGGATTTCTGCATCAGGTAAAATATCCTACTGGAGGAAAAACCCATTTCATGGTTAAGTAGAAAATAACTTTAACTATATAAATGCAAATTTTAATTCCTTTCCTACCCTACATCACCAATATGGCCCTACTGAGGCTCCCTAAGCTGAGCAGAGCTTGAAGTGTTCTGCACCTTTGGCCATGATTCCCCACCACTGTTCCTGTCTCACACACATTGTACTCCTTACTGTGCCACCCTTTCTATCTGAGGTGTCTGGATCTGAGCTGGTGGAGGGTGCGCAGGAATTGTGTGACAGTGTACCCTCAGTTTGTTGGTCCATCTCTGAAGTCTCCATGGGCACCTCCCTCATCTCTTCTGTCATGTCCAATGATGCACCTATGGAACACGAACGTCAGGCATTACTGCTGATTATAGGTGAAATTGGATTCTATATTAGCATAATGCAAATCGTGACCTTTAAAATATTGCTGACATCAATATGATCGACACTTAAGTGCTAAGTGTTACTGTGATATCTAATGCTGCAAGCAGGTCTCTGGGCGATGCCCATCTCTCCACTGGCAATGGCCTGCATGCTATGCCAATCTCCACAGCTTGCTCCTCAAAGTCAATGTGGACTTAGCTGCAGTTCCACCCTCTGGTTCTCTGCCTCTCACTGAAGCTGTGAGCTTTCTTCTCCAGGAATGAGAAAATGCAGAGTGTTAGGAATGTAGTAAGTGAGTGGATGCTGAGGGTGGAGGCAATCATTTCAGGAAGGTTACTTTAAGGAATGAATGTGAGACCGGAACAGGATGAGCTTGAATGTGAACATTTAGAGATTTGAGGATAAAGTTGGAGAAAAAGGATTGTGTGTGATAATATAATGTGCCGGTCAGAGGAGAGCTGTGCAGGAGAATGCTGGGGAGAGTGATGGCTGCCCAGGTAGGAGTTGCAGGACTCACCTTGCCAGCCCTATCGAGGTAATTAAACCTGTTCTGCCACAAGATCCAGGTCATGGTACCATACTCCAATGCTGTCTACCTCTAAGATACCAAGAACTGTAGATGCTGGAGTCAGAGATAGCACAGTGTGGAGCTGGAGGAACACAGCAGATCAGGCAGCATCAGAGGAGCAGCAAAGTTGACGTTTCGGGTCAGGACCCTTCTTCAGAAGCGGAAACATTAAAGTTTCCTGCTCCTCTGATGCTGCCTGGCCTGCTGTGTTCCTCCAGCTGCATACTGTGTTGATGCTGTCTACCTCTGTAGCCTGCAGCCATGTCAGCTTGGGTGAGGCTAGCTGGCTTCATCCTGCTATCCTCAGGGAATCCGATTTCACTTAGTGTGCTCACTGCATCAATTATCACCTCCAGGAACTAACCTGTGAATCGTGTTTGAGAAGATTTGTAGCTCGGGCTGTGGATGAGGTTGTAGACTTGCTCACTGAGCCGGTGTGTTTGGTTGCAGATGTTTTGTCACCTTGCGAGGTAACATTGTCAGTGCAGCTCTAGAGAATCTGAGATAACAAGGTGTAGAGCTGGATGAACACAGCAGGCCAAGCAGCATCAGAGGAGCAGGAAAGCTGATGTTTCGGGTCTAGACCCTTCTTCAGAAAAAGCATTGGTGTTCTGTTCCGCTTGTTATTTATAAGCCTTGGTTTGCTGGGGTGGTTGGCATCACTTCACTTCTGTTTTTCAGTGGTTTGTATATCGGGTCCAGTTCAATGTGTTTGTTGATGCAGTTCCAGTTGGAATGCCAGGCCTCCAGGAATTCCCTGGCACGTCTCTATTTGGCTTGTGCTGTTATCTTAGAATCATATAATCCCTTTAGTGTGGAAACAGGCCCTTCAGCCCAACAAGTCCACACCAACCCTCAGAGCATCCCACCCAGACCCATCCCTCTATAACCCACATAATCTACACATCCCTGAACACTATGGGCAATTTAGCATGGGCAATCCATCTATCCTGCACATCTTTGGACTGTGGGAGGAAACCGGAGTACCCGGAGAAAACCCATGCAGACACAGGGAGAATGTGCAAACTCCACACAGACAGTCACCCAAGGGTGGAATTGAACCCGGGTTCCTGACGCTGTGAGGCAGCAGTGCTAACCACTGAGCGACTGTGGATGTGTTGTTCCAGTCAAATTCATGTCCTTCTTTGTCCATGTGTATTGAGACCAGTGAGAAACAGTTGTGTCTCTTGGTGGCTCATTCGTGCTTGCATATCCTATTGTCAGTTTTCTTCCAGTTTGGCCTATGTAATGTTTCTCATAGTTCTTTCATGGTATTTTGTACATTACAATAGTTTTATTGGTTGTGGGTATTACGTTCATCAGTAGTTGTCACAGGGTAGTTGTTGGTTTGTGGGCTACCCTGTAGTCTGGTGTACTGGCTTCTACATTGCAGAAGCTGAGCGCCAGCTCTCAGATACCTCCTCCTATCTTTCCCTGGACCATGACCTCACCATGACGCATCAGGCCATTGTATCAACTATGGTAACTGATCTCATTTCATCTGATGACTCCCTCCCCACCCCACCTCCCCCCACCCCCCGAAGGCTTCCAAGCTGATCGTCCCGCAGCCCCGCACAGCTCACTTCTACCTCCTTCCAAAAATCTACGACAGGACTGTCCGGGTAGACCCATCGTTTTAGCCTGCTCCTGCCCCACAGAACTCATCTCTTCCTACCTTGATTCAGTCTTCTCTCCCCTGGTCCAATCCCTGCCCACATACATCCATGATTCCTCTGACGCTTTATACCAGTTTCAAAACTTCCAGTCTGCAGGTTCCAACTGCCTCCTCTTTACCATGGACGTGCAATCCCTTTACATGTCCATTCCCCACCAGGAGGGCCTTAGGGCTCTCCGCTTCTTCCTGGAGCAAAGACCTGAACTGTCCCCATCCACCATCACCCTCCTCCGCTTGGCTGAGCTCGTCCTCACTCCCAACAACTTCTCTTTTAACTCCTCTAATTTTTTTCAGGTCAGAGAGCAGCCATGGGTACCCGCAACAAAGTAGTTCTGAGGAATGGTCACTGGGCCCAAAATGTTAACTCTGATATTTTCTTCACAGATGCTGCGAAACCTACTAAGCTTTTCCAGTAACTTCTGTTTTTGTTCCTGATACCTAGGGGTCTGAGTAGTCTTGTGGTCAACTCTGATATGTCTCTGATGTACTGTAGGGTGATTAGTGTGTCTGGTCGTGATGTGACTTCTTGTTGCGGTAATGGCGAATTATGCTTTTTGGGTATCCATTCCTTTTAAAAACTCCGTATAAGTGCTCCTGTTCTGCTTTGTGCAATTCCGGGTTGCTTCAGTGTGTTGTGGCTCGTTTGAATAATGTCCTGATGCAGCTCCATTTATAGGTGCTGGGGTGGTTGCTGGTGTAATTAAGTATTTGGTCCTTATGCGCGGTCTTTCAGTATACACTAGTCTGGAGTTCCCGGTTGTTCTTACTTTCCACCATTATGTCTAGAAAGGGTAGTCAGTTATTGTTCTCTTCTTCTTTTGTGATTTTTTTTCTGGTGAGGACGTTGTTTACGTGTCAGTGGATTTCTTGTAGACTTGTGCATTTGATAATCACGAAGGTGTCATCTACATAGCGGACCCAGAGTTTGGGTTGTATAGTGGAGAGCGCTGTTCGTTCTAAACTTTACATTATCGCTTCTGCGATCAGTTCTGATATTGGGGATCCCATTGGTGTTCTGTTGATTTGTTTGAATATACGGTCGTTGAAGGTGAAGTGGGTTGTGAGGCACAGATCCAGCAGTTTCAGGATGCTGTCCTTGTTGATGCTGTTGGTGTCATGGGGTGCTTGCCTTCCTGATTTGTCTAGCAGTTGGCACTTATCTCTTTGCCTAGGTTAATGTTTATGGATGTAAATAGTGCTAAATATCGAAGGATATCATTATCTCAACCTCTTCTATTCTGGTGTCCTTGATGATGTTGAGGAACTCTGGGGAGGAGCGAATGGAGTGGGGAGTGTTGTCAACTAAGTACTTCAGTTTCCATTGTAGTTCTTCTACCCTTCCTGGACATAATGGTGGAACGTAAGAACAATGGGAAACTCCAGACTAGCGTAAACAGAATGACCACACGTACAGATCAGATACTTAATTACACCAGCAACCACCCCAACACCCATAAATGGAGCTGCATCAGGACATTATGTCAAACAAGCCACATCACACTGCAGCAACCCGGAATTGCGCAAAGCAGAACGGAGTTTTTAAAAGGAATGAATTCCCAAAAAGCACAATCCGCCATTACCTCCGTGACATACCATAACAAGAAAACACAATATGACCAGACATCTTGTCACCCGACTAAAAATCAGAACCGGAAGTCATGCCAATCAGCCCAGCAAACCGAGGCATATAAATAACAAGTGGGACAGAACACCAAAGCTTCACCAGAGGCGCACTGACAATGTTACCTAGCAGAGTGACGAAACATCGGCAATCAAACCCACTGACTGGGCTAGCAAGTTTACAACCTCAACCTGTGAATCAGTTTGAGTGGTGATTTACAGCCATTCCATGATTTTCATCCATGCTGTAGGTCACCTTCCTTCTCACTCATATCAAATAAGTATTTGAATTAATAGCAGGAATCAGTCATTTGGTTCATCATCATCATAGAATCCCTACAGTGTGGAAACAGGCCCTTCAGCCCAACAAGTCCACACCAACCCTCAGAGCACCCACCCAAACCCATTCACCTATAACCCACCTAATCTACACACCCCCTGAATACTACAGGCAATTTAGCATGGCCAATCCACCTAACCTGCATATCTTTGGACTGAGGGAGGAAACCAGAGCACCCGGAGGAAACCAACACAGACACGTGGAGAATGTGCAAACTCCACACAGACAGTTGCCCGAGGCTGGAAATGAACCGGGGTCCCTGGTGCTGTGAGGCAGCAGTGCTAACCACTGTGCCACCGTGCCACCCCATTTGTTTTAGCCTGCTCTGCCATTCAATAAGATCATGGGTGTTTTGATTGTAAGTTCAACTCTACATTCATGCCTACCTCCTGATAGATTCTTGATGAACAAGGGAGTCAATGGCTATCTACCATGTATACTATAATCATTATATTCACAGGCACAGCTATTACCATTGGGAGTCGTGCTGGTTCCCTTTAAATAGAAATCCTTCATTATTTGGTTAGCAATAAAGTCCATCCCTGGAGCAGTCAGAAAGCAGGTGAAATCAATCTGAGAAAGAGCAACTATGAACCACGCAAAAGCAATGTCTTATTTATGGGCTTTTGGGGTGCACTTGTAGTATCATGCTTTCATTATGTTCCTGTTCTACAGGCACAAAGTTCACAAGATTCTGCTCAGTGTTCCAGGCTAATGACCCAACAACCATTGATTCATTCTGATGATCAGTTATAGATCTGAAACATTAACTCAGTTTCTCTCTCCCAGACTCATTGAGTGTTTCCAGCATTTTCTATTTATATTTCAGTTTTTGAACATCTGCAGCATTTTGCTTTTAAAAGAAAATATGCTGACTGCCACATATACAACTTTGTTTTACTCTCAGTAAATGAAAATAAATGAAGCCATAGAACTTTATTGATGGAATAAGTTGACATGATTAGAACTGAGCTGCATTTCCAAAAGGTGATGCAATTAGAAAAGCCACACTCAGTTTGTTGTCTGTTGCAGCAGAAATGTCATTGCTGAACCCTGTTAGTCCCTACTTTTCACCATATACATAACATTCCTGCTAGGAAATTTATTAAAATCAAGCATTTCAATTTAGCTGAAATGTTATTCAAACATATATTTCTGAGATGCTAGTACGAATGTTCCATCAGTATATTTTGATGATTATGTGGCATTCTTGTAAGTAAAGATATTCTTTGTACAGGTACAATAAACTTCTTAGCTCCATCATTATACACTTACAGAATGTTGTTAAATTGATGGGATTGGCATTTGCTTTGTGGAGGTATCATCCATCTGCATAAAATCTGGCATTTTTGCCTTACGGTAATTATGGCAATGTGCGAATTGGCAAATTCACAGGTAGAGCTTACCAGCTGCAAACTGTTTGGGGTGCTCACTTCCTGGGAAGGGCTACTGCTATAAACACTGTACTAAGGTTCAATCCTTGTGCTGACAGGCTTTGAGTTATTCTGTGTATAATGCTGCTGGCCAATTGATAAATTGGGACTTAATAGATTGTCTCTGGAGTGACTGGGGTCACAAGCTTGGTCCATCAACTTTCTCTGTGGTTTAGGTGACAACATACAAGCTGAATTAGTTTCACCATGAGATATTTTGTTTCTGTTCACATCTGGGCTCCCTTTGCCCACAGCTTGTGACCGAGTGTTGAGTCACATGCTGTGTATACCAGAGAATATTTTCCCGAGTCCACACTGTTGTGTGAGTATATAAATGGATTTAGTCCCAATTCTAAAAATATGAAAGTGAACCCACACAGTTTCAGTTGATTTAAAATAAAACTGCTCCCTGGTGTCAAAACATCTTACATGAAGGAGATGCCCAATGGCAGGCAGCAAATGAATACTGAGAACACAATGACAACACATATCACCAACAGCCTTTGAATCTTTTGTGCCTGAAAGGTTCACTGAAGACACAGGTTGCAAGCTCTTTGCAGCAGTTTGGACATGGGTCAAAGTTTTGCCAAAGGCATGCGTTTGCATAATACTGGAGTTTGTTGTAATTCTGAATTCGGTAAAGGGCCTGCATACCTGGCTGTACATCATCAATCCCTGTCCTCATGAGGGCCCCGAGTCTTGGTGTATCAACATTAGCGATAGCACATTTCCTCACTAGTGCATTTTTGGTCAGTGCATAAATGATCATCATATAGGAGACTGCCATAGTCCTCACACAAAATGTAAAATCAATAACATATAGGACATCGTCTTCCTTAATGCATCCAAAGAGGGGAAGACATACTCTCGATCTCTCTGGATATGTCCTCATGGTAGCCAGAGTAAAACTTACTGTCCACAACTGTCACAGGTTTGAGGGACATTATTATGAACCCAGCACTGGTGAGGTGAAAAGTGAAGCAGAAAGCCTCAGAGATGCTGCTGTCTGAATCAAAAATTAAAATGAAAGCAAAAATGGGTGTTGTCATACAACAGATGAATATGTCACAAAAGGAAATGTTCAAAGCTAGTCTGGAATTTCCTAAATGCTGAATCGAAGAACAACAAGATGACAATCAGGTTGCTGTATGGTCCCAAACAGAACACAAGTACCAACAGGAGAGTGCATGTGGCAACAGCGTGGTGTGAGTGAGCTCCTGGAGATCTGCCACCGGTATTTTCGCCGTGAACCACGCAGATGAGGTGTTGATTGCATTTGGAAAGTTCTGGTCTACTAAAGGCGAGGTCAGATTCATCTTTCAGAATGAGTATCTGGAAAACCTGCTTGAAAAATGCCAATGGGCAGGTGTTTGTTGAATATTGTTTGCCCTTCCTGTAACATGTGCATGCAATCACAGGTTGTAGGCTGGAAATAGGGAAAGCCATGTACTGCAATGTGCAATTATTCTGAACCTAACAGGAAGACCTGGTTCCTCATTCCTCACCAAGTTTCCTTCTTGGGTTCCCATTCTCTGAACGCCTACAGCCCATTGAATAGTTGCAGCGTCAATCAATGACAATTACAAGACTATTATAAGTGAGACACCAGGAGTTCAAAATGCTGCACAAAATATGGAGTTTATGGAGCCGGCGAAACATCCTCCGCCCTCGGAATATTTGAACCTCTCAGATGGAAATATGTGACCGGTTGGAGGAGGCAGGTTTTTATTGCAATAGGATGTCACAGGAAGAGCCCAGTCACCGTGTCCTTACCTTGCGGTCAGGAAACCTCCGGGCGGGATGTTCGGCCTCAGTCTCTGGGAAAAGGATCAGCGAGAGCAAACAGCTGGGCAAATGCAGACACTGTCCCCACCCACCACACTCCGTCTGACAGCTTGCCGCTGGGGAGGAGAGGGCTGCCCAAGGGTGGGGTGATTAGCCTGGTCTGCGGGTGTCAGCCCGAGGTGGGAGGTTAGTCAGTGCAAGAGCTGGCGGTGCCGCATTGCACCAAACCGCGGCCACACGCTGCAGCAAAGCTGCATTCACTGGGTACCGAAGCCGCCACCACCACCCGGTAATATTCGCCTTCAGCAACAGGCGTACCGACCGAGGCACCAGATCAGAGCCTGAGACAAGAGTTAATCACTTTGGTGTCCCGAATCTGTACACATGCAGCTGTCAAAGTACATTCAGGCTGAAGGGTGACTCGACCCGAAACGTTAACTCTTATTTCTCTCCACCCATGCTGCCAGAGCTGCTGAGTTTTTCCAGCAATTTGGGGGTTTTGGTTTTTATTTTGATTGTGACCTAATACTTGTGCATTTGGAGTTAGGAACAAAGCTTGAAAATGACTTAAAAACGAAGCAAGAGCTAAAAGAAGTCCAAATTAATTAAATTAAGTCACACCTCAAGTTACTAATTCTAAATGCTTCATTTCATGATGTGGTGGTGTTGGACTGGGGTGGTCAAAGTCAAAAAGCATAAGGCACCAGGTTATACAGGCTGTCCTTTCACTGCGCCTGGTGAAGGGGCTGTACTCCGAAAGTTTGAGATTTCAAATACAGTAAACCTGTTAGGCTATGACCTAGTGTCATGGGATTCTTGCTTCATTTCAGCAATTTTATTTCAACTGACATCAAATCCAATGCTTCTAAACTATAATTAAAAAAAAGTCTTAGGGGCAGAGCGTGAATAGGATATAAACCCAGAGCCCAAGGGAGACCACAGTAAGTGTTACTCTCCCAATTTCAGTTAGAATCAATATCCAGTTGTTTGTCAGGATAGGAGAATAGAAAAGGCTATATAACTTATCTGGACCAGAGGCAAATAGTCCAGGGGAAAAAGCTGGACTCTCAGGTCTTCTCCGTCTTGTGAAGCAAAGACTAAAAAGGGACATGATATTAAAAACAAGTCCAATCCAAGTAAGGTTTTCCACCTTGTATCAAATTCAAGTACCAGGAATTATGTTGACAAGTTCATGAAAAACCAAAAAGGAAATAAATACCTTATCTAAAATAAATGTCTGTGATGCAGACTAACAGGGTGGGTGGTAGAGAAATCTTAATGGGTGTCAAGAAGGAACTAGCTAAGTTCTTAAAAACAAATCAGAATTAGTGTGGAACCACCAGGCAGAGATAAAGTCACCATAGCCCTATTGGACCATAGGGCTGCTCATTATCAAGAGACAACTGGTGTGTTCGTTTAACCCGAGGGTCACCGCACCTTAGGCAAGGGGAGAAGTTGAGAAGGAGAGTCCTTCATGGTAACTTCAGCTGGTGCAGGAATTGAACCCATGCTGTTAGAATCACACTGCATCACAAACCAGCCATCCGGCCAACTGAGCAATCTGTGGTATGAATTTTCTGTTTCCTGATAGCAACAGAAATCTAACGCCAAGTCAAGAGATCAGCAGGCATGCAGCAATAACAATGCCAGTAAGCGGGGTAACTGGTCATTTGAAGTATTCTCAGAGACAGCAGACAAGAAAGTTCATAAAGCACTTAAATGTAAATTAAAAATATAAAGAGATTAAATGAAAAGTGATTGTGTAGAAGATGATGGAGAAACGTGTAGGACCAGACTTGGGGTACCAGCTAAATCTGTCATAACAATGGAGCGGGGAAATTTGCCTGTGATGAATTTAGGACAAGTGTGAAAACATGAACATTGCAGTAATGAATATGACAGCACAAAGTTCCTTTAGTAATGGAGTGTGTGAAAGAAATCGTGCTGATGGGTGAAATGCTTCATTAAATTTCAGTGGACCAAGTTGCAAATTAACATCAACCCTGGTCTGGCACATAAATGCTCTGCATGAATGGAGCAGGGCATTCATGAAGACTGAAGATTCAGAAAAATTTCAGCGATGGCATCATACAAAGCAATCAGAAATAAATTTTAATCTTAGGGCATTGTGTATCACAAAGAGAAGGGCAAAAAGACTGCAATGGATAATGCTTAAACAAGATGGCAACCAAACAGAGTGCATTCCTCCAGGTTACTTGGAAACAATTACACACTTAGAATCTGAACAAGTCATAGAAAGGGATGAGGCATGATACATGAGTGTTGAACAATCGAGGACCAGATTATTGCAGATGAAGAGCTGACTGAATATGGACAAAGTGATAGAGATGCAGACAAGACATTTTGTCCCAGCAGCCAACAACGGAATGTTGGCGCTAAAATAAATGTGTGGCAGAAGGGACTGGTGATTGGATGAATGCCAACATTTTTGGGAAAGCAGGGAAATTCACTGGCAAAAACATTGGCTAAGTATGCAAGTTAATGGAACAGGAGGGAAGAACCATGGATTGACAAAACAAGGTAAAGATGTGAAAGAAAATGTAGTACAAGATCTGCAGGTGGACCTGGAATAGAACATGACACTGAAAGAATTACTAATTTTTGAAAGGAATTACTGTTGTAAGAGGGGAGATCTTGTAGCAATGATCCAGAACAAGACAGAAAAGTAAGTAGAGAGTGTAGTTTGACAAGAATACAGACCATGGAAGAGACTGGGAATATCACAATAAGCCCTTATGATCAAGAAGTTTTAGAAGTTACAAACAAGGTAACGGTAAATTAATAAAAGGCAAACAGAGTGTTGGATAGCTGAAAAGAATTGTGTATATGCCAAGACACTAGACAACAGCCAGCCAAATGGTTATGCAGCAAAAGCACCCCTGATGTGTCATACAAGGCTACAGCCAGACCAGGCTGAGGATTTTGAAGAAAGACTGAGTGATCAAGAGTTTAGACTAGATTGCATTACTGCAGGAAAAGTGATCTTAAAAATAATCATAGGTCATTTAGCAACATATTCCTGGAATGTTTAGTCAAATGTTATTAAGGCTGCATTTCTGCAGGATGAAAATTTAAAGGCAAAGTGTTTTTGAAACCCACCAACAGAAATGAAAAATATTGAAGCATTGCTGTGGAAATTAAACAAATGCGCTTGTGTTGAATGATGCAGTAAAGGCTGGGTATTTCTCAGTTAGGTCCCTCTTGCTGAAATCAGATAGCATTTGACTTACAGCAAACCCAGCAATCTTCTTTTGGTATCTTAAAAATACCTGCTAACTTATCTTTATGTTACACAAAGATGATTTTCTGTGTTCAAATTTCATAGGATCACCCCAGTATGTGATAAATAAAAAGGAAATTTAAGATTGAAAGTCAAGCAATGAGGGCCTTTAAATATATAGAATTAGACATTAAGCAGAACAAGTCAGGAATGATTAAAGATCATTAGTCACACTTGGAAAGTGTTAATTGTATCTCGGCAAATCAGAACCAGGCCCTCAAAGAATGTTGATTTTGCATCCAGGGAAGGAACAGAATTCTATACAAGGGGCAATGCGAAAATTTGACTTGAGAACATTGTGTACACAACCATTCTCTTCAGAATGTGAAGTGTGTCACTGGGAATTGAGGTTTAACCTTGCTAACATGGAGGAAAAGCAGAAAGAAGTCTCCAGAATAAAGGTAATAGATGCAAATCACCAGTTGTCAGACATAAAAAGGTGCTTGTCAAATAAATTATTAGATACCACTGAAGAGGATGCCTAGTGATAAGAACAATTACAAGAATATGAATAAAAATGTTTTTCATTCAGGTCATTTTGTGATTAAACATAATTTTTGTATGCTTAAAGAAGAGAGGGCATATGAAAGATTATATTTTAAGTTTTAGAATGTAACAATGTGCATTTCTTTATGCATTTCTTCATTCATTTCTGTTCAAAGATTGTATATCTTTAAGTGTTTTATTTAAAGAGAAGTGGGCATGCCAACATAATAAGAGTTAGGCTGCTGACTAGGGATAATTGATTAACCAAGTAAATATAAAAGGGGGAAAACAAAGTTGTGCATGGAAGGAGCTGAATAAATAAACTCCATCCACAAGAAAAAGGTGCCTCAAGTTCTAGTCCACCAACAGGCTTAGTTCCAAACAGACTTGACATGCAGAAAAGTGTACAGGTTCCACTCATCCTGGGCCGGATGGGATTTATCCTAGGAATCTCTGGGAAGCTAGGGAAGAGATTGCAGAGCCTTTGGCTTTGATCTTTATGTCGTCATTGTCTACAGGAATAGTGTCAGAAGACTGGAGGATAGCAAATGTTGTCTCCTTGTTCAAGAAGGGGAGTAGAGACAATCCTGGTAATTATAGACCAGTGAGCCTTACTTTGGTTGTGGGTAAAGTGTTGGAAAGGATTATGAGAGATAGGACTTATAATCATCTAGAAAGGTATAATTTGATTAGGGATAGTCAACACGGTTTTGTGAAGGGTAGGTTGTGCCTCTCAAACCTTATTGAGTTCTTTGAGAAGGTGAACTAACAGGTGGATGAGGGTAAAGCGGTTGACGTGGTGTATATGGAATTCAGTAAAGCATTTGATAAGGTTCCCCACGATAGGCTATTGCAGAAAATACAGAAGCATGGGATTGAGGGTGATTTAGAGGTTTGGATCAGAAATTGGCTAACTGTAAGAAGACACAGGGTGGTGGTTGATGGGAAATGCTCATCCTGGAGTTCAGTTACTAGTGGTGTACTGCAAGGATCTGTTTTGGAGCCACTGCTGTTTGTCATTTTTATAAATGACCTGGATGAGGGCGCAGAAGGATCGGTTAGTAAATTTGTGGATGACACTAAAGTCAGTGGAGTTGTGGATAGTGCGGAAGGATGTTGCAGGTTACAGAGGGACATAGACAAGCTGCAGAGCTGGGCTGAGGTGGCAAATGGAGTTTTAATGCGGAAAAGTGTGAGGTGATTCACTTTGGAAAGAGTAACAGAAATACAGAGTACTGGGCTAATGGTAAGATTCTTGGTGGTGTGGATGAGCAGAGAGATCTCGGTGTCCATGTGCATAGATCACTGAAAGTTGCCACCCAGGTTGATAGGGTTGTTAAGGCGGCGTACGGTGTGTTAGGTTTTATTGGTAGAGGGATTGAGTTTCGGAGCCATGAGGTCATGTTGCAGCTGTACAAAACTCTGGTGCAGCCACACTTGGAGCATTGCGTACAGTTCTGGTCGCCGCATTATAGCAAGGATGTGGAAGCATTGGAAAGGGTGCAGAGGAGATTTACCAAGATATTGCCTGGTATGGAGGGGAGGTCTTATGAGGAAAGGCTGAGGAACTTGAGGCTGTTTTCGTTAGAGAGAAGAAGGTTAAGAGGTGACTTAATAGAGGCATACAAGATGATCAGAGGATTAGATAGGGTGGACAGTGAGAGCCTTTTTCCTCGGATGGTGATGCCTAGCACAAGGTGACATAGCTTTAAATTGAGGGGTGATAGATATAGGACAGATGTCAGAGGTAGGTTCCTTACTCAGAGAGTAGTAAGGGCGTGGAATGCCCTGCCTGCAACAGTAGTAGACTCGCCAACTTTAAGGGCATTTAAATGGTCACTGGATAAACATATGGATGATAATGGAATACTGTAGGTTAGATGGGCTTCAGATTGGTTTCACAGGTCGGCGCAACATCGAGGGCCGAAGGGCCTGTACTACGCTGTAATGTTCTATGTTCATCAGCTCCCTGTTCAGCACAATGTTTTTCAGAACCACATTTTGATACAAAGCTTTTAGCTTTTGTAACCAAAAATGCAAACCACAGTAGTGTCTAAGAATCATCAGTTTGTATCCCAAAAATATATGAGGGAGTGGTACAGTAAGTAATGAAGCCTTTCAATGGTCTCCAGCAAGTTTCCACCTGGTAAAATGAGAATATATTCCAACAATGGAATACATGATGTTATTCATATACAGGTACAGATCCATGCACAGAACCTAAAAGGTGAAAGAAATCTGAGACTACAATCCCACCAAGCTATGGGGATGGATGCGAAAGAGACTATTTGACCAAACTGTCTTTAAGAGCAATTTTGCTACCTATGTGAAGACTGAAGGAATAACCAAGAACTTTGTCCTCCTACAGAATCAGTTTTAATATCTTAAAACTTTTCTAAAAATAGACATAATAATAAATACTTATGCAAGATTGAGACATTCTCACAGCGTTATGCAAATTTGTTACAAACAATCCATTTATTGGCTTTAAAATAACCAAATAGTACATCAAAAACCACTTCTTTTCGGCACTACCCTCTATAGTGGTTAAGTCTTTGACATGTTATAATGAGCAACTGCACAGTAATATGATCTGACTTTTTACCCATAGTTTATCATAATGCCAATCATTCAAACGATACATCTGATGCCTCCACGCATCATATGTAAGCAATTTTTAATAGCTGAAAAAACAAAGGTAAAAACAAATTGGATAAAAAGACTGATATTGAGAACAATTAAAATGATTTAAACACACCAAGACCAACAGCACGATAAACTTTCTCAAGTTGAGCAAAACTTGGGTCTAAAACACATTTTCTTGAAAGCATAAACCATATAACTATGAGTAAAGCACATGATCTGAAGACAAAACCACTATTAAGTTTACACCATTCTACAAATGAATCTCAAGATCATATGACTGTCTTTAAAGATTACATTTTGTACAAATGTAGCAGCTCCTCCTATTTCTACAGTTTTTACATTTCTTACAGCGCCACATATAAGTTATGAAATAGTCAGTGGTGCTATCATAAGAGCAGTCAAGAAATTGAGGAACTTGAGCCAAAACTGTACATGAATTTTACAAATTCAGCAGAATGATATTTTGTTTAATTACAATGTTTTTGTAAGTAAGCAAAAAAAAAAAACTATATATTAGTGAAAATTCTACTAAACATTTACATACGTACACATTTTCTGCTGTTCTGTAAATTTGTATGTATTTTGACTGAAAAAGATCCACATGTCTTTAAGGGAACAAAAATTATATTTGCAGCTTCTTGGCTCTTCAGAAGATTTATACGGCTAAAGAGATTCTCAGGCATATGTACAAAACAAATGTTCTCCTTTGTTCATTAGCAGTAGCACCAAGACTCCTTTCTGTCAACAGAACTACGATCTAGAAGGGGGAGAAAAAAAACACGTGGTGAGATCTGAATAGGTCTGATTCTAAACATCAAAGACAAACAAATCAGGTTTAAAGTTGGAGCAAAAAAAAAAAAAAAAAAATCAATATTTACATTTCTCTGCACAAAACTTTAAAAACTTAAAGATACATTTCTTCCAGATGAGGTACTACAAGATGGATGTATATCAGAGGGAGCAATTTTGAAACATCAAATATTGCAGCACAGAAACTGGATCATTTGGCCAATTAAGTTCAGATGCATGTTTTTCTTCCATACCTTTTATATTTAAATTTCCATATCTATTATGCATTTTTGAGAAACAATTTGTCAATTTACAAAATGTGCATTCTGTTTCAACAGTAGTGTTTCCCATCAACTCTTACCCTAAATTTTGTCTCTCTGGTTAGCATCTTCATTGACTAATGGAACCAATTCCTGATCATTTACTACAACAACTTTTACAGCCTGGAATGCAATAAATTTACATTTGTGTACAACTTTTTAAACAAAAGTCATCCCAAAGTGCATTATTAGGGATAATATAAAAAGAACAGATACATTAGGAGGGGCAAACAGCACATGGATCAAAGTAATCGATAATTTTTAAAAATTCTTTCACGTAATGTAGGCATCACTGGAAACTGCCAGAATCTATTGCCCATCCTTATTTAGCCTTGAACGGAGTGGCTTCCTAGGCCATTTCAGACAGCAGTTAAGAGTCAACCAGAAAACTCTTGTGATGCAGTCGTAGTGTCACTACTTCTGAACCAGGAGACCCAGGTTCAAGTCCCACCTATTCTGGTGTGCGCACTAATTCTCTGAAAGGTTGCTCAGAAAAGATTGTGTCAACCACATTAGAGTGAATCTAGTGTCATAAATGAGCCAGACCAGATAATGATGGCAGATTGCCTTCCTTAAAGAAGGTTATCAAACCAGATGAGCTTTATGACAATTAATGATGGATTCATAGTCACTACTACACAGATAAGTATTAAAATTTAATTAATAAAAGCCTACAATATAAAGTCCATCAGCTACTGTTGTAGGATTTGAACCTGTGACCCCAGTCCATTAGTTTTGACCTGTAGATCACGTATCCAGTGACATTATCACTTTACCAGTTTCCCCTCAATCAGGAGCTTGGAGGAGGAAAAGGAAGTGGAGATAACACAGAGGAAATTCCAAATGGAGTCTTCTACACAAATGATTTAGTGGTCAAGGGGAAGAAGGGGTAGCAGCACAAAGTTGGATGGATGATCTCTCTTTGTCAAAAACTACAAGTTGTCATACTTCATGTTAATGAAGGGAAGGGAAGGGAAATCAAGAAGCATCTGAAATGGCCTGTCATTAGTCTGGCGTTCAAGGCAAAATATATATCTCATGGATGCAGAGATACATGGGAAAGAGAATATCGTGGTCATAAACAGATGGGAAGATGGAGATGAATCGTCAAAGCTGAAGACCAAGACTGTGTTGGGATAAAACTGACACTGGAAAGCTTGATGTCCTTTGCTATATTCTTTACATTTGATCTAGCTTCCTTTATATTTCATTATATGCTTACCACTTCTTTTAAATAGATCATCATCACCTAATAGCTCTATCACAACATTTTTTTCCCCCTTTGTTGTTATATATTAAGTCGTAACTTTTCCATCTCCATTCCAATATTTCTTATCAATGCAGTTGACAATTTTCTATTCTGAATATGGTCCCTTTATATTCCTTTTTTTTATTTCACCAAGTATCTTTATCTTCACTGTTTCACTCAGAACTTAATTACATTGTGATCACCATTTCCTCAATGATCCTCTAATTTCTCTCTT
The DNA here is from genome assembly GCF_021869965.1 of Rhincodon typus. NCBI lineage: Eukaryota > Metazoa > Chordata > Chondrichthyes > Orectolobiformes > Rhincodontidae > Rhincodon > Rhincodon typus. Next base: position 44,702,253 of record NC_063340.1, on the reverse strand, counting down.
TACTACCTAGAATCAGGTTTTGGAATCCTTCCTTGAAGGAACAGTTGTTTATTTTAAATAAACACCAGAAACAAGTTTCCTTTCCTTGGCACAAAATATTTCTTATTCTAGTCTACTATCGGATGATGGAAATCACAATTTTGATTTTGTTGTTAATGCACAGAAAGACAAATTTGTGCAAAGTATAGATAATTTTTCCCCTATCTCAAAACCTCCTTAATTTTTGCCTCTTGCATTTTACAGAGACCAGCATTTAAGTCTTTACTGCCCTCTTGAGCCAGCACTGTAGCATAGGTTACGAGGGCAGCCCACAAACATCCTGGCAGTATTTTATTGATTTTTATATGCAAACAAATGCTCTGGAAAAGCTGATCCAGAGATTAACATTCTTGAAAAAAAAACTAAGTATACAGCAGTCACCAGTCACTAGTGAATTTCAAATTTAGCAAAATCTCAAAACAATCAGTACAGTAATGCTGACTCTCAATTGCCACAATTATAATTATCACAGATTTAACACCTAAAACTAAGACACAATCAAAATAAAACACACAGAACTGACAACATTAAAGAATAGTTTCCAGATAACTCGAGAGAGTCTGAATTCACTTCAGAGTTACCTCCTCCTTTATTCTAGGACCTTACTGATGAAACTCCAGTAGATGCACATTGTACCTGATCAGGGAGCATTAATCAAAAAGGTAGACCACCATTTACTTTTCCAGCAAAGACTAATGCAATTTAATCAATGATCTATCTCAAGACAGAATTCCAACAGTAATCAGTCGATGTAGAATGGAGGAGAAATGAGGAAATAAATACAAAAATTGTTCAAGGAAAGTTACAAATGCATTATTTAACAAAACAGATACAGGCTATAGTGGTCCACTCATTTAAGTCGTGTTTTGCTACACAACTCTGAGGTTCAAGTGATCCAAGTAAAATTACTCCAGTTCTTGTATTAATATGACACAACATCTTCATTCTAGCACAGTCTACTGCTTGAGACCAACTGTTATTCCAAATGCAATGTGGCAATACAATGCTGTAATGCAATGTGCCAAATAATTTTGCACAATACACAGTACAACCTTGAAGCCCAACTCTCTGCCTCCCAAAAATTCAGCATTTTCATATGTAATATTCTATATATCAGCAATAAGTTAACAGGTGATAACAGGATGAGACAAATGTTGGATTTTGCAAGTATTTGATTTCAATTGCTTTTATACCTCCTCATGCATAATAACATGGTGACACAAGGAGGTCTGCAAGAATCACCAACTGATCATCTGTGAATTGCTGCTTATGTTCTTGCCAATTATCATGGTGAGTTCTTCGGAAATTGGATAATGTTTTCTTCACAGTCATCTGCAAAAACAGAACAATTTTGAAACAAGTGAAATATATAATTGTGGACTATTAAGAACAAAGTTAATCCAATATAAATCAAGCAGGTATTTCAACATGTAAGTGAAAAACGTGAGCTGGTGTGTGCTAAAAATAACAGCATCTGAATAATAAATAAAAATCATCAACTAGTGTTTCAACGCCAATCAGCACAAAGTAGCAAGAAATAATAGAGTGGTGGAAGAAAATCAGTGTTGGTGACATAAGGTATGTGTTTTGAAATGAAACTTGGGATCAAAGAAGCAACAAAGCTGCATGGAGTTTGGGCTAGAGTCAAGAAAGGATAAATGATTTTTTTGGGCAGAGCTAAAGTTCAAATTGAGGCGCTTCTGATGAACTCACAAGAAAAGGATTTTGCAACAGTACCATGGCTATGGAGAGGCAACTGATCCTATGCTCAAAGATATCAGATTTCAGGGGCATACATGTATATAAAAACAGATGTTTGAGGATGGAATTATTTGTGATAGGTGTAAGGTATTACTGAAGATATGCTGGCTAACCCACTACATTAAACCAAGCTAAATGCTGAGAGGTCCACAGCACCTGATGGTTTACATCCTAAGGTCACACAAATATACAAACATAAGAATTGAGTGGGGAATTCAGGTTGTCGCGCCTACTCTATCATTTTGTAATATCACGGATGTGATTGTGAACTCTACCTTCCTGTCTATCCCCAATATCTTTTGACTCCCTTGTTAGTCAAGGAACTATTTGTCTTAGTCTTAAAAACATTCTATAGCCCTATCTCCACTGGCCTATGGAGAAAAGAGTTCCACAGACTAATCACCCTCTGGGCACTGTGCCCCCAGTTCTAGTCTCTCTCATAAGGGAAACATACTTTGAGCACCTACCTGTGAAGTCTTATATGCTTCAATAAGATCACCTCTCATTCCTCTAAATTCATGGATACAATTGTCCAATATTTCCGCATAAGGCAAACCATTCATCCCAGGAATCTGTGGAGTGAAATTATTTGCACTTCTCCTAATGCAACTATATTTAAGACCAGGGTGTAAGGTTAAAGTGAGGAGCAAATGGTTTAGAGGCGATCTGAGAAAGAATTTTTTCACCCACAGGGTGGCAGAAATACAATGTTCTGTCTGAGAGGGGGCTTGAAGGCAGAGGCATCTGGATGATTACTTAAAAATTGTCAGGGCATAGTAGGCTATGGATGAAGTGCAGGTAAATGGGATTAGTGTAGCTTAGTGTTTGATCAGCAGCATGGTGGGCCTGTTTCTATGCTGTATGACTCACTGACACTAAAATGTCATCATCCAACTACAGAGGGGCTAGCACACCTACCTGTTCATGACTTCATAGAACCATCTCCAGAGACCAGCTCATTATAGAGGCAGATGCAAAGCCGCACCATCTTCTATAACACTTGCTGCTACTTGGAGCACAAGGCTGGCATGAACAAGTAGCTAGCCTCCACCTTGGCAAAAATATGCTGGTCCATGGAACTGAGCGCTGTGGAGGGAGCAGAGAGGGCAGGCCCCAATTCAACCATCTCCAAGAGAAGCTTTCATTTCTCTACAAACTCCCTGAATCTTGGATTTCTTCTGCCTGCACACTTATTTTTATTCTTCATTTGCTCCCCATCAGCCCTAGTTAAAACGGTCAAGGTTTGAAATGTTTTGAGTCTTTCAAAATGTTTAAAAAAATATGACTAGCAAAAGTTATATTTCCCTTTAATTGTTTGTGTTCTCAATGACAGCCCATTTTTTGTTCACACCATTACTGATATCCCCGTTTATATGCAAAGCTAACCTGAAACTGCACGTAATGATGTACTAGCTATGAAAGGGAACAGAACAGCACACTTCCATTCAGAGCAGAGCAATGTATTAGTTTCAAAATCACTCAGGTGTAAAAATTTACCCATACCAGAAAATCTAGGCTATATGGTCAATCCAAGTACAATTTAATATTGGGTGATATGAATGAAGGTATGCAGTTGCAGTTCTTACTTGGAACTAGAAATAGGTAATTCGAAGTTTTTGATATTGCTGCATTCACAACTCAATGTTGTGTAATGCAACGTATTTAAATAATGGTTTCATTTTACCTCTATGGGTTGTGGATCATTTAGGTGAACACTGAGGTTCATCAGAAGTTGTGGCATCCAAGTTGGCACTTCATACGGACTTGATAAAATGCAGGCACTTAGTCCCAATACTCCAGCATGTCGACGAACCAAATCTACACCGGGAAAATCATTAGAAATTTTGTCAAATTTGCATCCTTAAGTGGATTTTACCTTGTGCTCACTTATTGCATGTTCATCTTTTAGACAATCAACAGGGAAACCAAGATGTAAAATATTAGATGATTAGCCTAAAAGTAGCTTCTGATCCACAGGCCAATTCTTTTTACCTGCTGGAGGAATTGTATCCGCTGCTATGCCTGCGTCTCTCTTCCTCTTCTTTGGAAGTCTGGTCTTGCAGAGCTGTTCAAAGTGACTCTGCATGGAGCAATCCATGGTCAGAAAGTTGCACTGTAACAGACCACTCAGTGTGGTAGCAGCCATTTCTCTTGCCTGTGAGCAGGAAACAGATGCTCATTAGTTGATACTCACTGTTCACAAAAGGTGCCCAACACACCATTCTGCATCATTCATGTCCTTTCCTTCAATAGCACGAAGCCTATTCATTCCAAGTTCATTCCAAAATATACAGCAGGCCACCAGATTAATATTGATAACAACAGATCCATTTGTAAACTTTGCAAAGTTTGTAAACATCTTGCTATCTGACTTCCAATAATATTCTTATCCCATCAGCTTCAAAAAACCCCAAGTTATACATGAAATTGTGTGTCTGGACAAATGCATCATGCCTCCTTAATTTCTACCTTTTAGCACGTCAACCATATTATTTTTCTTAATCATCTTCTCTTCAGTTTCCCGCAACAGGAGATAGTTTTGCTTTGTTCTATTCCTAATCCTCCATGCACTGCCCAAGTGCCTCCAGCAGTGTCAATTCTCTTCCCACATCTCCACCATCTCATGTAGATTCTCTCCACCTGGTTGCCTGCTTCCTTTATCTAATTTACTCACTAATTCACCTAATCCTTCACAATGAGCTGAAGTCAAATGCACACTCTTGATGTTATTTGCCTGACAAATTTGGATGAGCTGTAACTTCCTCCAATAAATCACTGCCCCATCACAAACTCCACACCTTCCAGTGAAAAGACGTCAGAATGATCTAGACTGTTCAGAACTTGTGTATTATTTTGAACTCTGAGCTGACGTACTGACCTCTTACTAATCATAACAAAAGCACCCTACTTCAACTTCTGCAACACCAAAAAAGGAAAGTAGAACCCATTAATGAAAGAAGACAGTTGAAGACAGAGATATAGCAAGTTGGGTCAAAATAAACAAACACAAGCCCGATCATTTATCAGCTATATAAGTATTAAACACTGAAATCAGCTGCAAATAACAACATTATAAATTTCCTGTATAGAGGTTAAAAATTCCAACTCTCAGGATGGATGTCAACACACTATGAAAAGTGATCATTTGGCTGTTGTTGACCATCAGATCTACTACTGTTGAGAAAAAAAAACTAAACATGTACACAGTGTCTTACATAAACAGGTAGAGAAATAACTTAAAAGCTGCTTACGGTGCAATTCTTAAAAACGTTCTAAAACCACAGACCAGCAATGACTTGGCACAACACCACCATTCCCAACAGCCCCCCATCACCACCACACAGTATAAATTCTGTACCACAATTCAATTTTGTTCACACAACCATGTTACAACCACATTAGTAGATGGTTGGCATCAGATGCACTTTGTTGGAAGTATTAATTACATGACAGATTTAGGTGTTTAGTTATTATAGGACAAAATTAATCCTGACATCACAGTAGCTATAATTGCAATATTTAGGTTTCTTTCATAGTCAGTGAACGTGTCAAGAGCTTAGATAAAGTTAGATAAATTAGCATATTCCTTGGAGTCTCTGCAACAAAATTGCACAACAGTACATAGAAAATTTTTTACATCAAGTATCCATTAACTTAATCTATTAAATTACTTTCAATGATACTTTGTATACAACCTTGCAGATTAAAACTTAAATTCATGAACACAATATTCTGATATTCAGTAACACAGTGATGCTGCAAGTACCATGCTAATTGAACACTATTACGACAGAACAAATGTGTGGATTACTAACACACTTTATTTGAAATGACATTAAATGAAAAATGTAAAATGACAACAGTGTTCTAAGTAAATGCTGAACCTCTACCTGGGTTTTGCTTCCAGCAGGATATTTTACCTAATGTGGTAATGTTTAAGCCGTTCCTTATAATGCATGAATCTAGAATGCTGAAGAATCCAGTTGTTTACTATAACTAGCTATGATATACAATTATTAAATTCTCAACCACAGAAATATCTGGGCTAGTATTAAGCTATTTGGTTACAGTACAGCAGCATGCTTCTAATGGTATGTCACATTTCAAGTGATCCCTTTATTTCCTCAGATTACATGCTGTGACAGTGATGTTACCATGAGCATGTCTTAAAAGGTACACTGGCATACTGACCATGGGAGGTAACAGAACAACCTCGTGTGAAAATCAACCGAATCTTTAAGGGCTATACTATTAAATGAACCAGTAAGGACTAATGCAATCTCACACCAGTGAAACTTGACGATGAAATGAGCAGAAGCATTATGGACTTATTTACAGCACTGCATCTTGTATTAAAATCAATTAAGTACAGTGTGAAATGAATGACTGCAGGCAGTTATATTTAGCCATTAGCACATTTTGCAATTAAGCGAGTGCCAAAAGCCACAGTTCATGTATATTAACTGCATCAATGTTGTGGCAACAAAACAAAAATTAACATTGAAGATCAGAATTTAACCTCAACTCTACTCCCCAATTTAGAAAGTAGTCACAGAAGATACTCAATAAAATCAGTCACTACCTTCGTAAATCATATGAAGGAATAGATAAATTTCATTAAAACAGGGGTTGAAGACTTAAACAATTAAAAAAGGTACAGGTAGAGATGTTCTAATTTCCATGCTGATGGGAGTACCTATGTAGGCAAACAAGACTGAATATTGTATCTCTGATAATCACATACTGGAACGATAACTCAGTTTCTTTAACCACGCAGGTGTTTGACTTGCATTATCCACTTTTATTTCAAATTTCCTGCTTCTACAGTATTTTCTTTTGAAAAAGTGATATTTTTAGACAGATATTTCACTCAATTCCCATGATCCAATACTTCCGACTTCACAAACATCTGCTCTCTTGCCACTGTCCCAGGTTTGACTCTCTTTTAGACGAACCAACAGCTTCCTTTGGGGGCCCCCCTGCTGCATCCTTGAAAACAGTGGAGACACCCAAAACACACTAATTGCTCCATCACACCTTGATCAGCATTCCTGTCCAGCACTTCCACCATGTCAATTTCTTTCCTGTCCAAACAACATTTCAATGCTGACCCTATGGACTACGCTTTTCTATGTATTTCCTTCCTAAATATCTGTTCGGTTGTGAACCATGTTCTTGTCATTAGCTTTTTGTAGATAACTACATTTGACATCACAACTTTGATGGAATCCTGGCCGAAAGGTAATGACACCTTTCTCTTTAACGAAGCCTTTCTAATTGGCTATATTTTGTATGCTTTCCTCATTGAGACTGTCATGGAGGGCAGTAGCACTGATCACCAAACTCCAAGGTAAAGTAGGAGCTTTCAAATGCCCCCTGACCAATCACAGCTCTACTTCACTATCGTCGCTTTCGATTCCTCCACTGTTGCTAAATTACTAGATTGCCTCACCTGACATCCAGTAGTGGAAGAGCAGAAATTTCCTCCATTTAATATCGCGAAGACTAAAGCTTCTGTTTTTGGTCCCTGCTCCAAACTCCCTTTAATAGTTACTGTCCCTATTCCAGTCCCTGGCATTAGTTTGAGATGAAAAACACAGTCTGTTGACAACCATGGTGCCATATTGAATCCCAGGATGATCTTCCGATCACAGTGAGTGCCTTCTTCAATAACATTGCCAGAGTTCAGTCCCATTTCAACTTATCTGCTCTTGAAATCTAAAATTCATGATTTTGTTATCTCTAGACTAGACTATTCCAATTCACTCCTGTTTCATGTGTCCTTATCTCTGTAAACTCCTTCAACCCTATAAGCCTCAGATTTCTGTATTCATCTAACTCTGGAGTCTTGAGCATCCCAGATTTTAATCACTCCGCTATTGGCCGCTGTGTCTTCAGATGCCTACACACCAGACTATGGTACTTCCCAACTAGATCATTCCACCTTCTTTAGTCCTTCGAGACACTCCTACAAAGGTACCTCTTTGGCCAAGCCATTTGACATTACATCATGTTTGTTTGGGTTATATTTTGTTTAACAATGCTCCCTTGAAGTGCTTTGTAACCTTTTACAACGTTAAAAGGTGCTATATAAATTAATGTTAGAAGGCCCAAACTAGAAATGCCAGAAATACATCTTACATAAAAAGATACAGATTGGAACCAGAGGACCCATTTGGGCCCTTGAGCCTGCTCCATCATTTAATGAGATCAAGACTGATCTGATGATGGCCTCAACTCACTTTCCTATTTAGGACAGACATCCTTCATTGTCTCTTTGATCCAGAAACCAACTACCTCTGCCTTACATTATTTAATTATTCAATCACTGTCTAAGGAAGAGACTCACAATCCTTACAGCAAAAATTTCTCATCGCCATCTTAAGATGAAAACTTATTTTTAAATGTGTCTCCAGGTCTAGTCTCATCCAAGACAAATTAGCTTACACGGTTGAGTTTGTGCAAACCTTATTGTTGTTTCAGGAAATTAAGTAACTTGATCATACCTCACAAAAGGAAAACCTCAGATAATTCAATAAAACTACTGATTCATTTTAAAAGAAATTGTCAAGAAGGAGGATCGAGCGAGTTACATTTCTCTGGGTCAAGACACCTTTAAGAACGGAACATTGTGGTCATAGCTCACTGCCTACATCCATGCTATAATTACAACATTGCTTTTGTTATACTTATGTCCATTGATAAATATACTGCCTAGACTCCTAAGTTACTCATCATTAACATACTGACCCCTCAGATTCATTCCTACAAGCAGCAAGGAAGAAAACATTTCAGATTTCATCTATTCTATCTAAATTTAAGATATTTTGAATAAAATGCAATTGATAAAACTTTCAAAAGACCACAGAGATACATATCAAGGTGAAGACAAATTAGCTGCAGTTGGAATGCAAAAATCCATGAAAATGAATTTAGCCTCCTTTTGCACAAATATGGTAAAGGAAGAGGAGATAAAAGGGAGAAGTACATAATTAATTAACTGCATTACAAACAAGCTAGGAAGAAGTCATCTATTTAAAAAGTTTTATTATGACTCCTGGATTAGCAGATAAGTGACCTAAATTACAAACTTGCTATTTCAGAACTGGATCAATTTACAATGTTAAAGAGAGTATGTGCATGCATGTGTATTCACATAAATTAAAAATGTAAGACAAAAAAAATCAAAACAATTGAGAGGCTCAGCATAAAGCTCTTCTATGATTTATATGACTCATGAAAAGAGCCCAGTCTATCTCAAATTCCTTGGAAGGGCAAAATATCTCAAAAATCTGAACATCAGGTTAAACAAGTTGCTACTATACAGTCTCCATATTAATGATATTTTCCACAAACAGGATATTGTTAACAGTTTGAAGAGAAATGCTTCCTACCTCAATCGAGCAAAGTGGTGTACGAATTTCAAACAGTTGATACAATACAAAGGACAAAAGCCACATTGTTCCAATGACTCCCTGATCAAATCAAACAGTATGATCGGTTGTTTGTAATAGGTAGACTACCAACTGCAATCAACCAGCGTGCACTTGCAATACACAAACAAAATTTCTATCGTTAGTAATATAATTCCACAACTGGACAGAATCTGCTAAAAAAAATCCTGAATGTAAGAATAGCTGTACTAACAAGATAATTAGTCCAAGCCAACTTGTTTAGCGTGATTGCTAGAACTGACATATGCAGGAACCCATTGTCTGCAAATAAAAGGATTGTTTAAGCCTTGTACCTTAAAACTACCCAGGAGTCTGGAACCTATTGCTTTCTCCATGAAAACGACCAGAATTAGCACTCTTCTCCTGTAGTATAAATTTTTACGACTGTTCAAAATTTGCTGCTCATTTTTATCCTGATGAGTGCAAGACAAAAAGTTTCAACCTCTTTCTTTTTCACAATATTCATCCACTACACTACAAAGTGACCATTCACATAACTGAGTCAATACCGCCATACTAGCAAAAACAATGGGAACAAAGTGAAATGGGCAAGTTAGGCTATTCTCCATATATTTACCCATAGTTTCCAGCAAATGTGAGGCCATTGCTGTGTGTCATTTGGCACACTAAAGTCAGTGTTGCTATCTACTCCAAGCTTTTTGGTTTTCCTTCTTTTTCATTCATTCACAGCACGTGGGCATCATTTATTGCCTATCCCTAAAAGTCAACCACATTGCTGTGCATCTGGAGTCACATGTGGTCACAGACCAGGTAAGGACAGCAGTTCTGGCATTAAAGCACATTAGTGAACCAGAGAGGTTTTTCAAACAATTGACAATGGTCATCATTAGACTCTCAATTCCAGACTTTGGTTGAATTTAAATTCCACCACCTGCCATGGCAGGATTTGAAACAAGGTACCTAGAACATTTCCTGGGTCCATGGACGAGCAGTCAAGCAATAATACAACTAGGCCGTTGCCTCCCACAACTAGAACATTGTGGTAAGAGTAGCAGAAAATTAGAAGAAACAGTCAAAAACTAATGCACTAGCCCCTCCACAATTGATTCAATCTCTTTGTCATAGGATAGTTAGCTACGTTAACCTAACTATTCTCAAATGTATTTGTTGAACACAAGTTCTGCGTCCATGAAATAATTTCCACGTATACAGAAAGGATGTTTTTGTAAAGATTGTGACGAGGAAAATTGAAGAAAATACATGAACAGCAATTTGAACAGTCTTTAAAATGCCTGCATCATTTTAACCTAGAAAGTGACAAAGTTAGAAATTAACAGCTGATCAGTATTTAACAAAAAAAAACTTTGGTATAAAAGATGTGTTGAATAATTTTAAGATGTGTTGAACCAAAGCAACTTAACTTTGGTTGGTCTGAATAAAATGAAGACAGATTTTGAGCACATTTGTCATTTATAATTTATAGCCAGAATAAACTTAAATTGATTTGTCAATGACATCTCAAACATCTGTAACCAATTGTCGATGTGCTAACGGTTATACGATTACTTATAATTTAATACAAATCTTGTACACAGTGCTGAAAAGTAGTCATCAACAAGTTTTGATATTTCTCCTATTTAAAGCAACAATCATGCAAGCGATATGCCAATGGGACAATAATGCTAAAAATTTTGCAGCAGTGTTAACTAAATTAATTGGTATCTGTGTGGGAATTGTTGTCCATTACAGAAACTAACTGCAGGACAAAGTACTTGGGATCATATTAAAGGCTCACTTGATAACCCAGACAAATATTGTGTTGCCTAATTGTTATTTCAACAAGAATGATTAGGCTGACCAACTGGCCAGTATTTGAAATGGAAGTCCTCAATCTTGGCTCCTCTGCTGCTGGAATAGCCTTTGTACTACACTTTAGAGTTTTACTCTTTGCACATGGGCAGAATGCACCTTCACAAGCAAACTGCAGCCTTCTTCCAGAAGCCCATGTCACAGGATCAGCAGCTTCCACAGGCTTGGCAGCATACCCCACCCCCAACTAACCAGCTGAACCCATACTCAAGATAACAACCACCCTCACTTCACCTCACCTCACACTTTCCCCCACGACGAAACTGCCCTTACCTTTCAGCTACCCTCCCCTCCCATCACGCCCCGCCACCCCCCACAACCCAGAGTTAATCACCGTGGGAATGATCGTGATGCTAATATGCCTTTTACTTAATTATGTGTTAATGACGTGTCTAATTATATACACAATTATAGCTGACTTGCACAAATATTGGAAGGATTTCAAAGATTATATCGAAAGCTTGGTTTAAAAGTGAACATACGAACATCAGAGTCTTCACTGATGGCATGCTCAGTGTAAATAGGCAGAAAGAGAAGTTGTAGGTAAAGGTGTAGAGCGTTTGATAAAAGGATTAGTTCGCTCAGTGCTGATGCATCAACTGAAATTTCTGGCCTTACCTGGGTCTCAATTTGTATTGTCTGTTTTTGCTTTATCAAAGTACACAACATATTTTTAGTTTTAAAGTAATTTGAAGTTATAAACAATTCAGAAAATCCAGTGTAATGAAACCAAATTTTTTGTTCACACTTATTGATGGACCTGGCTGGCAGGTTCAATATTCATTCCAAGTATCCATAAGTCTCGCTGCAACACCTGACAAACCATACCTATCTGATCATTCCACTTTTACTCTTAAAAAAACATTTCACTATTTATTGTCTGCTGTACTTTAAATCCTTGATGGATACAACATCGTATGAATCCTGTGCCTAATAGCTTTAGCAGATAGGTTACTGAACTTTGCACGCACTTATCACTGTTTCTATGAGCTCGGATCACTTTACCCCAAATAACATGAGTCTTTGCATTACCACCAGGAGTCAGGAGTTGATCTTTGCTTTGTAGACATAAGCACATCACATGGCCAGGTAAGATTCTGTTTCATTGCTGCAATAAACACCCTCGGACCTCTCGGGGTCAGAGGGGTGCGTGTGCATACTCTCTAGTTTCAAAGGCCTCATTCATAACCTGTAAACACAGCTTTGTACCACAATCTTACATGCAGTGCAAGAGCACTCGAGGCAGTGGACTGCCTGTCCTGATTCCAAGACAGAGGAAGAGGCTATCCTTGTTCCTAGGATGTGGGTGTTATTGGCTAGGGCAGCCCTTACTGCCACTCCTCAACTGTGGTGGAGAGGCACTATTATTAACAGTAAAATATTAGAGGACTTAAGAATTTATTAAGCTTGACTTTTACAAAGATTTATATGAATCCATACTTGAGCAGAAATTTGCGCTGAGCAGCTACAATTGCATTCCTCTATGCTTTCTGGAAATGGATTGATTTCGGAAGGCAGGTGAGACAGATTAAGTAACTAGGCTGATCTTCAGACTGCAAAAGTATGCATACACCAAGTTGACAAACACCTTGACGTAAAAACAAATCACCATTCCTTCACTATCAGAATCAAACCTTGGGACTACCTACTTAACAAGACTTGATTCTCTTAAAACAAGGACCAAAAGCAGTTCCAGGCAGTGGATCACCACCTTCTCATATACAATTAGGGATGAATAATTCATGCTGGTCTTGCCAGCAATGCCCAGATTCAGTCAATGAATAAAAAAAATTAAGATGAAAGAATCACTTAATTTGTTAAATAACTAATTAACAAATAATAAATTATCAAGGAAATTGTGTGCTTCAAAGATAATTAATAAAACTAGGAGCTAAAATTATTTCTAATAGGCAGAACTTTGCACCACCAATGAAATCACAATACCTGTATATCATTGGCAAACATTTCCTAATGAATATGATTATCCACCTAGGAAATTCCATGTCACTAGTCAACCTGTACATTGTGTTTGACTGTGTGCATGTATGCAATTGCTTCATATGCATGATTATTTGATTTCACAAAATAGGCACAATTAAATCCTAATAAAAAGGTATAATTTGTCTGTCAAGTAATGATTTCCTCACCTGCGCATTTTAAGCCTTTGATGGCAATTGTTCCAGATACAGCAATTTTTTCATATGGTAGCAGGAAAAGTTTAAAAAAAAATCAAATAACAAAATCTAAGTCAGATATGCAGGTCAAAACTGCTGGCGTATACCATGAATATCTTTTCTCTGAAGGCTATGCTCAATTGAGTGCTCCAGGATCTCATTAGGAATTCAATACACATTAGGAATTCGGAAACCCTTTATCATTTACAGAGAAGGTGGTATCATTTAATGAAATGGTTGATGGTTGCACATTGCTTGTGAAGAAGGTTTGATCCTTCAGATTATATTCAGGGGCTAGATAAAGGAACATATTTGGCATCTGCAGCTCTTCTAAGCATTGCGCCATCAGGATTTTGAAAGATTGTCAAGGGATTTCAGCAATGATCGAAAATAGCCTTCTGGACAGGAGTTGGTTTGATGGTAGGTTGGTCAATACAGCCTGGACCAACAAGTCTTGGCTGATGCAGTGACTATATGGCGGTGTGATGGTGCAACATTTGAAAATGCAGGTAGCAGAGGTGTCAGCATCAGTAAAAGTGTACTGGTGATAATTCTCATCATATTCAGCTAGACATCAACAGATGTGTGACACTGCCACGACAGCCATTTAGCAGAACAATATTTGACTGTACAGCATCACAAGGTTGAGTGCTGTCTAACTGAAGCTTTGATTATCTGCTTTTCAGGATATATGTTAGTGACCTGAATTTGATGTACAAGACATTACTAAAATTTGCAGAAGACAGAACTTGCATATAATGTGAACTGTGAAGATAATAATAGGTTATAAAAGGGCACAGGCAGACTGATAGAATGGACAAAAAAGTGAGAAATGAAATTTAATGTAGAGAAGGATGGTGATACATTTTGGTGGGAATAACAGCAATATACAGTAAATGATTTCATTTTAACGGAAAGAAGAGAGAGATATGTCAGGGTATATGTATATCAAATAAGACAGGAGGGAAGGTTTAGAAAATGGTTAAATAGACAATCTCGGAATTTATAGAAGAAGCATAGTGCACAATGGAAAGGAAGATATGAGGCTTTCTAAATCACCAATCCATCCTTAACTGGAGAATCAAATCCAATGTTGGACTTCACATTTTAGAAAGGATATGATTTAGAGATGATAAAGAAAACAAATCAGGAGACTGGTATCAGGGATGAGGAATTTCAGTTTTGACAACAGATTGGTTGAAGCTGTGTTGTTCTCTTTAAAGAAAGCTGTCAAGACGTTTGAGAAAAGTGTTCAAAATCATGAAGGGTAGTGAAGAAGAAAATACCCCATATCAGGGAAAGATCAAGAACAGAAGGTGATAGAAATAAAATGGCAAAGAATCAATGGCAACATGAGGAAAAGCAAAGTGACTAGGATCTGGAATGCACTACCTTGGTATATGGTAGTGGAAGATTCAGCTTTGTCTTTCAAAAATCCATGAGGAAAGACATTGCTGTAGTCTGAGGAAAGGATGGCGAGAGAAATGAGGGAAACTAGCTGAATTGCCTTTGCAGAGCCTTCAGTTTTCGGTACTGTAATTATTCTATGATTCTTTCCCCACATGTATTTAGTAAGTTTCTGGACCAGGTTAACCTGCTCTGTGGTTTCTTCCCATGATTCTGAAGATGTTATATGTACATTTGTGGGAACAACCTTTAGGTCTAGTTTACCTGTCACACCACAAAAGGTAGCCTTCAGAGTTCAGTTTGCTTAATCTGTGTTGAAGTAGCATGTTGAAGAAATTAACTTTTATGGGTTTGGCCAAAATCACTGTCAACAGAAATAAATCCACATGAACATAGAACATAACAGCGCAGTACAGGCCCTTCGGACCTCGATGTTGCGCCGACCTGTGAAACCAATCTGAAGCCCATCTAACCTAAACTATTCCATTATCATCCATATGTTTATCCAATGGCCATTTAAATGCCCTTAAAGTTGGCGAGTCTACTACTTTTGCAGGCAGGGCATTCCACTCCCTTACTACTCTGAGTAAAGAACCTACCTCTGACATCTGTCCTATATCTATCACCCCTCAATTTAAAGCTATGTCCCCTCATGCTAGCCATCACCATCCGAGGAAAAAGGCTCTCACTGTCCACCCTATCTAATCCTCTGATCATCTTGTATGTCTCTATTAAGTCACCTCTTAACCTTCTTCTCTCTAACAAAAACAGCCTCATGTCCCTCAGCCTTTCCTCATAAGACCTTCCCTCCATACCAGGCAACATCCTGGTAAATCTCCTCTGCACCCTTTCCAATGCTTCCACATCCTTCCTATAATGCCGCGACCAGAACTGTATGCGAAACTCCAAGTGCGGCCGCACCAGAGTTTTGTACAGCTGCAACATGACCTCATGGCTCCGAAACTCAATCCATCTACCAATAAAACCTAAAAATGCGTTATAAATCTCCCCACTAATGAACAGATCTTGGTTTGTGAGGCCAAGACAATGTCCTCTGCACATTTTCAAGTATTTCTGAATAATGACAGTCTTCTCACCATTTACCTCAGGTGGTAATCTTAGATCAACTACAGTCAACTACAAAAAGACATGATGTTTGTTGAAATCAGATTCCCATTGACAAAGGCAAGTTAAGCAGCTCTTTTGATACTGCAGTGAAAGAATTTGTTTGGGTTGATTGAAATTTGACTAATTTTATTATGTATCAGCAAACAATTAATGACAAGTGTCAAGATGGATTTGGTTTCAAAATCGCACTGTCAACTTCCTGGTCATGTTTCCAAAAATTCAGATGTATGCAATGTTTCAAACAGAGAAACTAAACTGCTGTAGGATCTTAAACTGGAACACTTTTTTTGGAGTCCTACAGCCTGGAGATAGGCCCTTTGGACCAAACTGGTCCGTGCCGACCAAAATGGCTATCCACGCCAACCCCATTTCCCTGCACTTGGCCCATATCTGTCTAAACCTTTCCTAAACATGTATTCGTCCAAATGCCTTTTAAATGTTGTTAATGTACCCGCCTCAACCACTTCCGCTGGCAGCTCATTCCATATGCATACCACCTTCCATGTAAAAAAGTTGCCCCTCAGGTTCCCATGTATTCTTTCCCCTCTTACCTTAAACTTATGCCCTCTAGTCCTCGATTCCCCAACCTTGGGAAAAGACCGAGTGCATTCACCCTATCCATGCCTCTCATGAACTCTCAGTCTCCTATGCTCGAAAGAAAAAGGTCCTAGCTTGTCCAACCTCTCCCTATAACTCAGTCCCTTGAGCCCTGGCAACATCATTGTAATTTTCTTCTGCACTCTTTCCAGTTTAATAACATCCTTGCTATAGCAAGGTGACCAAAACTGAACACAATACGTCAAGCGCGGCCTCACCAACATAATGTACAACTGCATCATGACTTACCAACTTCTATATTCAATACCCTGACAGATGAAGGCCTGTGTGCCAAAAGCCTTCTTCACTGCCCTGTCTACCTGTGACTCCACTTGCAGAGAACCGTGCACCTGAACTCCAAGGTCCCTCTCTTTCACTACACTCAAGGCCCTACCATTTACCATGAAACTCCTAACTGGATTTGACTTTCCAAAATGCGACACCTCTCACTTATCAATATTAAACTCCATTTGCCATTTCTCAGCCCACTGCCCCAGCTGATCAAGATCCTGCTGCAGTTTCTGATAAACTTCCTCACTGTCAACGATATTGCCTATTTTAGTGTCGTCCACAAACTTACTAATCACGCCTAGTACATTCTCATTCAAATCATTGAAATAGACAAACAGCAATAGGCCTCCAGTCAGACAAGCATCCTTCCAGTATTACCCTCTGCTTCCTACCATCAAGCCAATTGTGTATCTAATTTGCCAGCTCTCCCTGGATTCCATGTGCTCTAACCTTCCAGAGCAGCCTACCATATGGAACCTTATCAAAGGCCTTACTGAAATCCATATAGACTGTCTGTTGCCTGGCCCTCAACCATCTTCCTGGTCACTTCTTCAAATTTGTGAAGCATGATCTCCCATGCACAAAGCGATGCTGACTACTCCTAATCAAACCCTGTCTTTCCCGATGCACATATACCTTATCCCTGAGAATCTTCTCAAGTAACTTACCTATCACAGATATTAAGCTTACTGGTCTATAATTCCCAGGTTTTTCTTTGCAGCCCTTCTCGAATGAGGGCACAACATTCACGACCCTCCAGTCTTCCGGAACTTCACCCGTGGCTAACAATAATGCAAATCTTTCAGCCAGGGCCCTCGCAATTTCTTCTCTAGTCTCTTGCAGGGTTCTTAGATATACCTGATCAGGACCAGGAGATTTATCCACCTTCATACATTCTAATACTTCCAACACATCCTTTACTGAGATATGGACTGTCCCAAAGATATTGCCACTAACTTCCCCAAGTTCTTCATGTGTTTCTCCACAGTAAACACAGAGGAGAAACATTCATTGAGGACCTTGCCCATCTCTTGCAGTTCCAGACATACATGTCCACTTTGGTCCTTGAGGGGTCTTATTCTCTCTAGTTATTCTTTTTCTTTTAATATACTTAAAGAATCTCTTTGGATTCACCCTAATCTTCTCAGCCAAAGCTATTTCATGCCCCCTTCTCACCCTCCTGATTTCCTTCTTCAATAAACTCCTGTATCCCCTATGTACTTACAGGGATTCCCTTGATTCCAGCTGCCTGTTCCAGAGTCATGCCTCCTCCTTTCTGGAGAAAGCCTCAATATCCTTTGTCATCCAGGGTTCCCCTCTCCAGCCAACCTTGCCCTTCACCCTAACAGGGACATATAGACCTTGAACTCTAGCTATCACACTTTTAAAGGCCTCCCACTGCCGGAGGTCCTTTTGCCTGCAAACAAACTACTCCAATCAACCCCTGTAAGCTCCTGTCTAATTTCATCACAATTCACCCTGCTCCAATTTAGAAATTGAACCTGTGGGCCAGTTTTGTCTTTTTCCACAACTATTTTAAAATTAACTATGGTCATTGGTCCCAAAGCGCTGCCCCACTGTCACCTCAGTCACCCGTCCTAAGTGTATGTCAAGTTTTGCCCCTTCCCGAGTAGGACGCTCTGTATACTGCTTAAGGAAACTTTCTTGAACCCATTTATACCAAATACTATAGTTTTCTCATGCACAATAGCTTACTTTGAAGGTAAGTGACCAACCTGTGGCCAAGTGTGAAAGCATAATTTGACAAACAATAATAAATTGTCACACTTCTGTTTTTGGGGTAAAGGAAGACATGTTTGTCATGACGCAGTAAACTTCATTATTTAATATCCACCCAAGTACTGAAACATGAAAACATCTCTATTTAACACCTGACTCAAAGAATCACAGCTCAACATCACAGTATTCTCTCACCACTATCCATTAGAGTTAGGCTAGACTTGAATTTTCTCCTAGTTGGTCCAAACTGACAGCTGAAGCATGGTTTTTGAATTCGAACATTACAAAATAATGTATTTTGTAACAGGGGTGAACATATAAACTAAAATATTATGACTTAGAATAAAATTTATCACAATTTTCCTGTAATCTAATTACTCTTACCTCTAATTGTTCATCTTCCAAGAGTTTTATAACCAGCCATCTTACATCTTGGACTGCCTGTTCATTGTCCAAAAAAACAAATAAATTGTAGAACACCATGGTTTGAAGGTAGGTTAGGATAGTGTACTTTGCATGCCAAGAACTGCTCTCTGATGTCTGTGCAAATAAAAACAAATAATTCAAATGATAATTGATAACAGAATTCTGTCGATTAAAAAGTAGCAGCCAAAGTGCAAAAGTAAATTGAGCAAAGTTCCAGGACAAAAGTTCTGAAATATCCTACAATTTGATATTTTATACATGATATATCAGAATTCATATCTATTAACAACTTTTAATATAACTCCATAAATCATGCCCATTAACCCATTAATTCATGGTTATAATACTAACTGCAGATTTCGGTGTACCAGCCACCCCCTCATTCAAATAATTCAGGAGCTCGCTACCATATCAGATTACAACCACTTCAATTTGTGGTTACACCCCACTTGAAAGTGCAGTCATCCATAACGCGCTATGTAAACAACCCCATTTAACAAGACCGACATTCAATTCAAAGGTGCAGTCAGGCACAACATCTAACAAAACTGCACAGACACTGCAGGATAAAACCTTTTTGCAACCCCACACCAAAAATAGTGCTGTTTGATATTAAAATCTAACTGCGAATAGGTGCTTTATCTAAATCCCTCCAGCTAGAGTGGCTCCAAGTATCATTCAAAGGTGATAACTGGATTAGCCCTCTTCCTTTAAAGTAAAATGTTACTTCCCTGCATATTACGTAACAACGTACTTGTCCCAAGATTTTAATTCAACATGTATACAAGAAAACTTTACCCCACTAATAAAACTAACAAACGCTATGCAGTGTATGTAAGCAACCTTTAACCTACTAATAAAACTAACAGCGTTATGTCCAGACCCGCGTGACCTTGAATGAATGAAACTGACAGCACTTAAAACAGGTGTGACCACAAAACTGAATGAATGAATGATAGTAAATAGAACCCACAGATGGACGCAACCATGAAACTAACTAAACAAGCGATAGCAAATAAAAACCATAGACAATCCAAACTGATAGGAACTCAGACTTTTAAAGAAAATCACAAGATGCCTTTTTCTAACTTTAAAATTCTAACCTTGAAAATAACAAGACTAACACCTTTTGAATTATGCAAGGACAAACCAGACAGATACTCTAATCTCATTAAAATAACCATTAACACTCAGCAATAACCGCTAACATTTAGCAAATGTTTAAGCCATCTCAGATTTCCTGCAAAACGGTTTTTGTACAATATCTACTGCTTAACACAAGTGTTAGAATGTTAATGTATGCTTAAATTCTGTACAAAAACAGCTGCTTTTGAGCTACGATTTTGGGATTCTATTTTCGCCTCACATTGTGCTGCTGTGAATGTACAATAAAGAGGCTATTTTCACCACTCACTGATCCTGGTCGCCTGGTTCTTAGACCGCGATCTCTCACACACAAACAGCGCTTTCCACAGTAATCCAATAACTACTAATACTGCTCCCATAAGTCACAGTTCTGCAGTTGTCACATCCAGTCATGAATGTTAGTAGGCAATTAAGTAATTAACAAGAGGAGACGACTCCTGAATATCCTTAATGTTGAAACTGGACAAAGTTTTGAATTACTTTCGAAAGTGGGCTCTGTATTCTAACTGCAGCCTCGCTAATGATATTTTTACTGGCTTGTTCTATTCTCTGCCTATAATAGACAGGATTCTAGTTAATCTCAAACAAATGCAGTTGAAGATTTTATCTGACTATCAAAGATTTGACTCCGGACTTTTAGATGTTTACTCTTTAGCTCTTAAATATATACCTAGGGGATGCGGTGGTATAGTGGCCACATCACTGAACAAGTAATCCAGAAGCCCAGACTAATACTCTGGAAACACTGGCTCAAAATCACATCACAATAGTTGGTGGAATTTGAATTCAGTTAACAAAGCTGTTATAAAGCTAGTGACTGTGATGGTGAACATGAAACTGTCATCGATTATTGTAAAACCCATCTGGCTCACTCAAGTCCTTTAGAAAAGCAAATCCGTACATGCTCTGGCCTTCATGCGATTCCAGAGTATGGACAACAGCAATGCGGTTGACTCTTAAAAGTCCCTCTAAAAAATGCCCTAGGAAGTCACGTAGTTCAAGGCAATTTGAGATGAGCAAGACATACTGGTCTTGCCTGTGATGCCCACATCTCATGGAAAAATAAAGAATAAAGAATGAAAAAAAAAACATTTTTATTCCTTCTCCTCTTCAACTCTGGACTTTTCACAATTTAATGCAGAGAAACGCAGGGTCCAAATTAGTACAGTACATTTTTAGAATGTCAAGATAAAATATTCAGAGAGAATAGAAAGTAGCAGCTACAGCATATTCAAAGATGTCAATACAGCATTGCAAGATACGATGAGGAAATGACGCAAAATCTGAATCAATTTATAAGAACTGAAGAAATGAGATCAGGATTGTTAGAAATATGTGGCATAGACAGTTTCTGACATCAATCACCATGCAATGCTGATTTAACACCAGCACTGCCTTTTGTGGCTCAATACGCCAATAAATGCTGTCTGAACTTCGCAAAACTGAATATTTATTCAGCACCAGGAAGGACATTTCCCCACAACTGCTAGAGCAGGATAATCAACTACTTTAGATGAGTTGTTAAATGATTTCTACTGGCCCATGCTGCATCTGCAAGTGTTTAGTTGGGGGGTCATATCGATGACCTTTCAACCACAGAATACTTGCAACAGCAATTCACCTAGTCACATTTACCACTGTTTGAATAGTACCCCTGCAAATGATCTCTCTACAGATTATCCAATTCTTTTTTGAATCCAATGATTGACTCTGCCTCCACCACTCTCCAGCAGTTTATTCCAGATCTGAACTGTTTAAGAGATTTCCTCATGCCACTGTTACTTCTCTTATCAATTGTTTTAGTTGAACCGCTCATCCTCTATCCTTCCAATGGGAACACTTTCTCCTAGGTTCTATCTAGACCCCTGACACTTTTGAAAGTCTATATCAGATCTTTTAAGTTTCCCTCCAAGCAGAACAGTCTCAACTTCGCCAAACTATCCTTGTAAGATTTTAAGATTTTCTTTTTCTGCACTCGAAATCCTTCCGAAGGTGCAGTGCCCAGAACAGGACACAAGAATTCAATGGAGGACAAACTAGTATTGTTCACGTTTATTACAACTTCCTCTCTTTTGCATTCTGCCCTTATTTATAAAGCCCAAGATTTCATATGCCTTATTAACAGCCTTACCTCCTTCAATCATTTGTGTACATATAATCCCAGCCCCTTCTCATTTTTCTTACTAAAATATATCACTGCACACTCTGAACTGAATGGCACCTGCTCTCTCCACAAACCTTATTTTGAAGTTTATTGCTAGGTTCCTCACAGTTTATAATACTTTGAAGTTTAATGGTCTTGTTGTCATTGGTTCCTTACTGCGGGAGGCCCTTTCTTACTTTGCATTGTGAGATTTGTAATGCATTTAATGTAGAAACCAACATAGCTTTCCACAGGGTGAGCAAGAATGAAATATCTGATATTGTTGCGACTTCTCAGTCTTTCAAGTTTGCATTAGGTCCTTGTCTGCCAGTGTTCTTTGCGGTTCAAAGGAGTACTTCAGATAACTCCAACGTAAATCATTTTTCTCCCTGTATGTGGTGGACGTGCCACCCAAGTTGGAGTCGCCAAAAGAAAACTAACAACAGAAGCAGTGATCCTAGTACTGTGGTGACGTGGAAAAGTCACCATAAACATTCCTCTAGTTCAAAAAACAATTCACTATTCCCATTTCCTGTCACTCAGCTAATTTTGAACCCATGCTACTATGCAACTTTCATTCCTTGGGGTCAAACTTTGCTCAGAAGCTTATGTGACACTTTATTAAATGTCTTTTGGAAGTCCATGTCCAACACATCAACAACATACCTTTTACAGTGCTCTGTAACCTGCCCAAAAAATTCCACAAAGTTACAGAGTCATACAGCATGGAAACAGACCTTTTGGTCCAACTCATCCATGCTGACCAGGTTTCCCAAAACTAAACTCATCCCATTTGCCTGCATTTGGCCCATATCCCTCTAAACCTTTCCTATTTGTATATCTGTCCTAACGTATTTTAAATGTTGTAACTGTACCTGCACCTACCACTTCCTCTAGCAGCTCATTCCGCATATAAACCGCCCTAGGTAAAAGTTGCCCTTCAGGTCCCTTTTAAATCTTTTCCCTCTCATCTTAAAATTATGACCTCCAGTTTTGAACTCCCCTACCCAAGGGGGAAAAAAAACCCTTTGCTGTTTACCTTATCTATGCCACTCATGATTGTATAAACCTCTATAAAGATCACCCCTTAATCTCCTACATTCCAAGGAAAAATGTCCCCAGTTTATCCAGCCTGTCCTTATAATACAAACCTTCTAGTCTTGGTAACAGCCTCGTAAATATCTTTTTTGAACCCTCTTCAATTTAAATATTAAAATTTATTTCTAATTTTTTTTATTGTCTTTGGCACTTCCCTCTATTTTCTGAATACCCTGATGCTGTTAGCCCTAATTTTGTCTTTAGCTTTAGGTTAATACTTTTTACAGTAGAGCAACCAGAACTATACACAGTACTCCAAAAGCAGCCTCAACATCCTATACAACCACAACAATGACAGCCCAGTTCCTGTACTCTGACCAATGAAGACAAGTGCGCCAAACTCCCTCTTCACAACCATGTCTACCTGTGATACCACTCTGAAGGAACTCTGCACCTGAACCCCTAGGTCTCTCTGTTCGACAACACTCCTCAGGACCCCATTAAGTCTTGCCCTTGTTCGCCTTACCAAAATGCAACAGATTGCATTTATCTAAATTAAACTCTACCTGCCACTCCTCAGCCCAGTTGCCCAGCTGATCAAGATCCCTTTGCATTTTCCCTTAACAAATCCATCTGAGCTTAGTTAATTCACATTTACCAAAGTAACTGATTTTTGTCCTGAGTTATTGTTTCTAAAAATTTCATTGCTACCAAGATTAAAACAATTGGCACAAAGTTTGTTTGCTGTCTGCACTGGTAACAATGGGCAGGGATAAACTGTACATCACATCTCCTTTGCCCATTATTGGGTTGTATTGAATTTCATGTCAGAGAGAGATAATCACAAATAGTAAAGGATGTGAAGAAGCAGTTAGAGTTCCAGGAAAATACAGAGAATTACAAGTTAAAATGAGACTTAAAAAAGCTAAAGACAAAATTAGGGCTAACAGCATCAGGATATTCAGAAAATAGAGAGAAGTTCCAAAGACGATTTAAAAAGTATAAAAAAAGAAAACAATTGAAGAAATAAAGTTTAATATAAATTTTAGAAGTATCAGGAAAATTAAAGAAAAATAGGGCCAATCAAGTGAAAAATACATTTGAGAATAGAGAAAAGTTTTCATAGAACAGTGTGGCATTTTGAACAAATGGATACAGGGAGGAGGAGGAGGGGAAGTAATTAAACTGGATAGCCATAAATCAGAAAGTGCTCCAACAAGATGCATTTACAGTGTTGCCTAATAACATTGTTCCATGGCAGATACTGTAATTAGTGATATGCAAATATGTCCAGGTGAAAACTCAGTGGGTGGGGTGCATAAAACACTTCTCAAAGCATGCACACTTTGCGCTGATTCGACTAAAACAATTATCCTAGATTTCTAGCTACTGCATATTTTGCTTCAAAATGCATAAGGTCTCTAACAAATAGACATTTAAGAAACAACAGTATATTGATAAAAGAAATGTAGGACATATTTTGAATATAGAGCTTGATAAAGAACCAAATTCAAAAGTTAATAAAATTATTGCATGCAGTGTTATATAGAACATTATATTTGAGGATTTAATTGAAGGACAAATTGCAGGAGTGGAGATTAAGTGATTTTTTTTTAAAAACTGTGGAAATGTGAATAATGATGACCCTACCAGTATTATGACCATTGCACCATATTTTTGCAACACCAACACTTAAACATATTTTAAAATGCTGAGGGAAAACGAAGATTATTTTATTTAGAGATATATTAAGCAATTGATTGATTTGCAAAGACCACAGACTTAAACTGGTCAATCTCTAGCGTCACAGATGTCCTTTGTACTAGTTTTGTAGTTAAGGTCACTTTATCCCACACCATTTTGATTCGTGACAGATGTACAGCCCAAGAAAATAGCAAAATGGTTTTGACTAACCCACTCAGAAATAAACACATCATCCTATAAAACCAAGAGGACAAGCTAAAGGAAAGTCAGTGTTGCTGGAACAGCCCCTGAACTAACAGTATTATGAGAAGTTGTTCATCAACACACAGGAACAGTTCAAGAAGGTGGCTCATCACCTACAAATGCAACTAGGAAAGAACGCTAGACCTGCTAGCAACAAACATCCCGAGAAAGAAACCTGATTAAAATGGTTCTCATAAGCTAATTTCATCTGAAGAATGCCCTATGTATTCTGGCATTTTCCTTAACTTGTCCTGAACATGCAAGTTTCCTTCCTAAATTCTTTATTAAAATATACATTAAAAATAGAGACATTAAAATGTATGATTTACCTGTTTTATAACATCTAGCACCATGATCACTTGTTGGGGATACAGCAATCCCTGAGACATGAGTGATAAACACATTTTTGCATCCCTTTTAAGTTCATCGTAGTTCTCATCATTTTCCACAGGAGCAATCTAAAATTAATGAAACAATTAAGAAACTAAGTTTATAGTCTCAGCTTAAACTACGTAAACATAATTCAGAATGAAAACTAAACAGATTACTTTAGCAAGAAAAATGACGAAAACAAAACCAGTATTAAATGCAACCTAAGAACCAAATTTGCTCCAAATTAACACGAGCATTAGTGCTTTCTGAATTTTAACTTAAAAATTCAAAAATGCAAAGCAAATTAATCTTTCAAGTGCTTATGTCCATTTTTAGCTTCAACCAATTCAGGGACCAAATATCAAACAGGAAACTGCAGCACAGGTGAAAGGGTACGGACAGCTAAACTCCAAGCAGAGGTCGAGATTTCATAGGACCATAGATCCCTACAGTGCAGTTACAGGCCATTCAGCCTATCATGTTTGCACCTATACTCTAAACAGCATCCCACTTAGATCCACCCTCCACCCTGTAAGTCCACATTTACCACAAGCTACCTAGCCAGTACACAATGGAGCAATTTTGATGACGAATTCACCTAACCTGCACATCTTTGTACTATGGGAGGAAACTAGAGCACCGAGAGGAAACCCACATAAACACAGGGAGAACGTGCAAACTCTGCACAGACCGTCACCCAAGGAGGAGATTGAACCTGTATCCCTGGCGCTGTTAGTCAGCAGTGCTAACCACTGTGCCACCATGATTTGCTCAGAGGTCTAGATTTATTTAATCAAGCTGGAAATGGTTCACTCCAAATAAAATCAGGTAGTTATGACAAGGTTTGAAGTGCTAGTATGTAGGCTGAGATGATGAGTTTGTCTCATTTATTCTAGATTTGAGCTGCATTTATTGGGGATGTGTTGGTTGGAGGCCACAGGCAAGATGAAGACAAATGCGATGCCTTGACTGGATAGTTGCCTTCTCACATATGCAAGAAAGCAGGATGGGCCTTGAATTGCAGTGGTAGTGTCCCTACCTCTAGGCCAAAAGGTCTTGGCTCAAGTCACACCTGCCCTGGAGGTGTGTAATAACACATCCAAACAGGGTTAATTAAAAATAATTGAGGAAAAATGTATTGGTGCGGGAAGGCCTTTTTTGGCAACACAAACACAAAACCAAGTATGCCCAAAGTTAAATGTGATTGCTTCAGTATAACTTTAAGAAACAGGTCAGAACAGGTGCTAATTTACTTTGCAGAGTTTAGAAGTTAACAAAAAATTTTGGTTATAACATACCTTGAATAAAAGTGGCATAAGTTGGAGCTGTTCTGCAACTGCTGTAGAGAAAGATCTTCCTGCACTTGCCATTAACCACTTCAGCACTGTACAGCAAAACAAAACATGCAGTTGATTAAGATATCAATATCTTGACTATATTCACTGCATTTTAATTTTATACAACAGAAAGTAAAGGAAAAGACATAGTTCCACTTCAAAAAAGCTAGTCCTTTATAAATACCAGAATTTGTTGGGCAAGGGAATCAAAGATTATCCAGGGTAGATGGGAATTTGGAATTTAAAATACAAATAGGTCAGCTATGACCTTTTTGAATAGCTGAGTACATTCGAGGGGCTGAATGGTCTATTTCTGCTTCTCATTTGCATTCCTTTAAAGCTGCCTTTTTAATATTATTCTCCATTCTGATCTTATTTAATACTTAGCTTTGCTTCATCTTTTTCCTAATTTTACTTCCTCCTTTTTTACTTTCCTCCAATCTTATCTCCTTCTTCGGTTTCCATGCCTCTGCCAGACAAGGTTAAACCCTCCCAACTGCAGCCGCATCTCCACGAGGATTTTAGACCTCCAAAGATGTAACCCATTTACCTTGTAGGAACCCCACCTGTGCCAGAGCCAATCCCAAGGTCTCAGAAATCTGATACCCTGACATCCATAGAATATTAATACATGCATGAGATAATTTAACTACCTACCTGTTTTCAGAAGTTTAATGGCTTGGGTCCTTTCATCTTGATCCCCAACACCATTTTCCTCAACAACGTGATTTTGAATCTCTTCGTCAATTTCCATGAGGGGCTTAAGTTGCTTTAAGATACGACTGGTGAATTCAGAGACATGTGGCGAAAGAGTTGGATTTGAATTTGGTAGGGTGATGTCTATCATGAATAAATATGTTAAAACACTGTGGAAAGAACATTTGAGAAGGTAACATGAAACAGAATAATGTGTCATATTATAATTTATAACAAGTTTGTATCTTGAAACATATTTAATAATTGAGGACTGTGGAATTGCTGTTGAAAGAGTCCAGGAAACGATGGCAGATCTTCTACCCTAGACGATGTTACTGAACCAGATTAATTTTTACAACAATGATAGATATCATGGTTTTTAATCACCAAGATAACATTATTAAGTCAACAAACTCCTGCACTCCCTGGCCTGAACCCTTGACTTACCCACAAGTTTCTCAGGAAGTCTTCTATAACTTTTGTCCATTTCATCCTGCTTTTAATAATCCTTTCTAAAATGTAAAAATCGCTATACCTCGCTATAAAATCAAACATGCACAACTACCATCTAATTGTCCAATTGTAAATGACAGCATGTACACAAGTCTCTGTCTTTGCTCAGGAATTGGTTTAATAACTTCAGTAGTAAAGTATGAGGTTATCAGAAATGCAAATGTAGCATTATAAAAAGGGGCATCTTATGAACTGGTCCTGTCAGACCAATGATTCCAGGTACAGGCAACCCCTCATCTATTTTGGTCCAGTACACATTCTCCTTTACGCATTTTAAGTAAGATATTTAGTCTACATTCCCAAGGGAACGAAACTGGCTCATCTTGCTGTTCTTTTAATTTTCAGTTCAAAGTTTACTGGTAAATCCCATGATTAAAATTCTGTGTGTCTTTACTATACTAGATCAAATATCCTGTAATCCTTAGCTTCACAATGGGTATCTTCGACGAGGGACCATCTCCTCCCTGCACCCAGCTGTAGTAGCTTCCAAACTAAGTAGCTGTTTATTTCTGCTAACCACACAGAACTGCCATTTGTCCATGATACCCACCGACTTTCCGGGAAATCTATATCTGATTTAAAAAGTGGCTACCTATCCTCTGCTCCAATTGCAACATGAAACATGTTAAACTTTGCATTTAGGTCGCAATTCTAATCAGCTGTTCTTGACCCCATCCATCTCCCTTTCATCCAACAGGCAATTTACAATACAACTGTTTTGCAACCTAATACTTAAAACACCTCTCTGGGATTTGTGAACCTTAGAGTCTATTCATTGTAAACTTAGACTGCTGCATTCTTTCCAAGTGTAAATGCCTCACACCCAATTCCCCATTAAAAAAAAACTCCAAATATTCCACTGATCCCTAATAATCAAACCACTCAGGCTTGCTGTCCAGTGTCAGAACAGGTCACATGATTCAATTTAGTTATCCTAAATTTAAAAATATAGCCCCAAAAACTTAATAATCTTAAAAATCTAACAATTAAATCAGACTCCTTCAAAGCTAAGGATATCTTGTAACTCAGTGATGAGAACAGAAATACTTTTTAGCATGAGCCAGGAAAAACAGAATGCTCTCCCACTTAGCGCTTTCAAACAAACCTTCAGCTGATCAGAATCTCTTCTTGCTGCCCTGATTAACTGGCTGACTGCGTTGCTCACTTATCTTCAACTCCTGACCACCTACTGCCCCCAAGCATCCCCAGTTCTGTCGCTCTGTCAATAGTTTTTATGTCAGCAGCTAACCAGCTTGTTACTCCAAAAAGCGGCTAAGCAAGGAGCAAAACAAATATATCATTGTACTACTAAATTAAAAAGAATTTCTACGTCCCACAGACTTCCCAGAGCTTACCCTAGGTCTTTTTAAAATACATGTTCTCTGAATTATTACTTAGGCTTCCGAATTGCTAGTCTAGTCACGTAGCCAATATCACATCCTATTTCAGAATGAGTGGAAAATGGAAGGAGGACAGTGATTCATTCAATTCATTATGAGGTATACGATCCTATTATTAGTTGGTTGTCAGCAGTGTTAACCACTCAGTTGGTTGTGACCACGGACATCTCCAAATTAATGGAAATCAAAAAGATTACATTAAACATTAAATAATAGCATTGCAATACAAAATGGAAAATACAAGCAATTTGCTACAAAACACCATCCCAAATTATGACAGTGATATATTCTTGGTCATGTGTTTTAGCACAGGATAGCAGTTCACAATAAATCTTGAACTTGTACAATTCAATACTTAAATTCAGGTTTATAAAAAAAGCCAAGTCCACATGTGCATACACGTCATAAGAATAAGACATCCTAATATTTTAAAACCTTATTCAGATCTCAAAGAGCTCTCACCTTCCAATCCTTTCTCGAACATTTTTATAGACCTGCGTGAGTTTTGGTTCAAGGTATTGAAGGAGCCTATGCATTAGTTCAGGTACTCTCCATTCTTGCTGCGCCAAACCACCCTGCAAAACGTACAGTCGGCTAGCAACAGAACACAAAGAATGTGATTTGGTAAATAATATTTTCATTCCTTCCACAAAAAAAGCCATTGCATTCATAACTTTTTTTAAATGGTCACATTGCAGACATTATTTTCGTTATTCCTTTACTGGTGTTCATCTTTCACATTGTGATAGAATCAGACAGTACTAAAGGAAGCTATTTAGCCTACTGCATGTGCACACATTTTTAAGTGAGTCCTATTACCTTGTTCATTACCCATAACAATCTAAATTTCTCCTTTGCAGGTATATATCCAAATTTCTTTTGTAAAGTCACTTTTGAATCTACTTCCACCACTTTTTCAGGGAAAGAATTATACAAGAAAATATCATCTCTCTGGATCTTGTTAATTCATTAATTCTATGGCCTCAAGTTATAAACAACAGAATGAGAGAGGGGGAAAAAAGGGAAGTGTGGGGGGTTGAGGGTTGAGTGAGGGAATATAGGAACTTGATAACTTGATAGAGTAGATCATTTGACACTTAGATAAGATCACAGTTGGTGTGAATGCAGTTGCAACTCCAATTTACTGTCCACCACCCAGAACATTTGACTTTTGTCAATTAACAATTTACTCAACCTCCAATTCAGTAAACCAGGCTCAACTGTTTCTTGGTGAGGGTAGTGGGGAGATGAAAGGGAAGGATGGGCGAGCAAAAGGCAGGCAACACACTGGGACACTGTCCTTAAAAGAGTTGAGCAAGAGAACTTACCACAGCTGTGTGCTGATGGCTCTATTCAGTGTAGATGAAGTTCAAGATCTGATCCTTAGCATGCCAACTAGCTACAAACACATTCAGGGCTTGGGAGGAGTGAAAACAGAAATCCAGGTTTCCACTAGCATCTCCTGTTACCAAGCATGCATGTGGTTGTTAGGCAAAAATAGAATTGAGTTTAGTGGTAACACAGCCACGGGCAAGTTTAACTGAATTTGCTCACACACATTTCTGGAAAAGTTACCACAGGATGGGTGAAATCCACGGATCTATATGTAAACTTTGCAAAGCAGCTTTAGGAAGTAGAAAGTGGAAGAAAAATCATCTCAAAAACGACCATACACGGTTTCTGGTTTGTTGTAAACAAAAATCAATTTCTCAAATTGAGACTTTAGCAGAGACCTCAAATGATGCAAATAATCGAAGCATGTAAGAACATCTGCTCTATTGTGCCAGGTCAGAGTCAGAACTGAACTGCAGAGTATGGGCCACTATGCAGAAATTGGAGCATATTTAAGTAATCAGGAAGATGTTATGCAATGTACTTTCTTCTTCAGTCCAAGTGTGAAATAGGGCACACTTAAGGTATCCACAAAATGAATATCAAAGATTAGTTTGGAACGATGAAACGTCAAAACATTTAACAAAATTTCCTAACAAGACACCTATACTACTAGGAGAACGTCTATTGGGGCATATTGTTACTTTACAACGTCAGTAGCAATTTTGTATGTTGACTAATACTATGGTCTCAAAAACAAACTCCACTTTTCTTCCTGGCAGGCTGTCTTTTTGACGACAGTAGTACATTTCACACCCCATTTAGTTCCAGATTATTTGTATTAGGTTAGCCCACTATATTATTGTCTCATGGGATATGGGCATCACTGGCTAGCCAGCATTTATTGACAATCCCTTGTTGCCCTTGAGAAGGTGGTGGTGAACTATTTGAATTACTGCAGTACATGTGCTATCGGTAGACCCACAATGCCTTTAGGGAGGGAATTCCAGAATTTTTACCTAGTGACAGTAAAGGAACGATAATATATTTCCACGTCTTCTACTGCCCTTGTCCTTCTAAAGGGAAATAATCATCTGTTTGGTGAATTTCTGCAGTGCATTTTCAAGACAGTACACACTACTGTTACTGAGCTTTGGTGGGGGAGGGAGTGGATGGGATACCAATCAAGCGGGCTGCTTTGTGCGGAATAGTATCAAGCTTGAGTGCTATTACAGCTGCACTCATCCAGGCAAGTGGGGATCAGTCCGTCACACTCCTGACTTGTGCCTTGTGGATAGTTGACAAGCTTTAGGGAGTCAGACTAACTCACTGTAGTATTCCCAGCCTCTAACTTGCTCTTGTAGCCATTGTATTTATACAACAGTCCAGCTGAGTTTCTGGTCAATGGTAACCTCCAGAAGGTTGATAGTGGGGGATTCAGTGTTGGTAACACCATTGAATGTCAAGGGGCTGTGGTTAGAGTCTCTTATAGATTTCATTGCCTGGCAGGTGTGTGGTGCAAAATTACCTGCTCCCTGTCAGCCCAAGCCTGGATATGGTCCAGATCTTGTAACATTTGAACATGGATTGCTTGAGAATCCAAGGAATTGCGATTGGTGTTGCAGATTCTGTGATCAATTATCATGAACATCCCCACTTTTGACTTTATAATGGAGGAAAGTTATTGGTGAAGTACCTGAAGATGATGGGGCCCAGGACAATATCCTGAGGAACTCCTGCAGAAACATCCTGACGCTGAGCTGACTGACCTCCAACAACTATAACCACCTATGTGCCAGCTATGACTTCGACCAGCACTGAGTTTGCCTCCGGACTTCTACTGATGTCAAGGGCTGTCACTCTCAACTCACTTCTGGAATTCAGCTGTTTTGCGATGTTTGAACCAAGGCTGTAATGAGGTCAGAAGCTCAGTGTTCCTAGCAGAACACAAAATGGGCACCAGTGACCAGGTTGCTACTCAGCAGGTGCGGCTTGATAAATTGACAACATCTTCCATCACTTTACTGATGATCTAAAGTAAACTGATGGGGCTGCAACTGGCTGCATTGGGCTGTTCTACTTTGAGTGGACAGGACATACCTGGAAAATTTGACATTGTTGGATAGATGCCAGTGTTGTAACTGTACTGGAGCAGCTTGGCTAGGGTTCAGGAAGTTCTGGAACACAAATCTTCAGTACTATTACTGGAATGTTGTCAGATCCCAAAGCCTTTGCAGTATTCAGTGCCGTCAACTGTTTTTTGATATCACATGGCATGAATTGAATTGGCTGAAGACTGGCACCTGTGATGTCAAGGAACACTGAGCACTTCTGGTCGATATGAATCATCCACTCAGCATTTCTGGCTGAATATTGGTGCAAATGCTTTAGTTTTATCTTTTGTACTGGTGTGCTGCGCTCGATCATTAAGGATGGGGACGTTTGTGGAGCCTCTTCCTGCAGTTTTGTTAAATTGTCTACCACCATTTACAACCAGATGTGGCAGGACTGCAGAGCTTAGATAGCTGGTTGAGGCTCTATTACTTGCTACTTATGCTGTTGGTAGGCAAGTAGTCCTGTTTGGTCGCTTCACCATGTTGACACCTCATTCTTAGGTATGCCTGGTGTTTTTCCTGGCATGGCCTCCTGCAGACCCCTTGAAACCAGGGTTAATCTCCTGGCTTGACAGTAATGGTTGAGTGGGGTATTTTCTGGGCCTTGAGGTTGTAGATTGTGTTGGAGAACAATTCTGCCTCTATTGATGGCCTACAGCACCTCATGGATGCCTAGTCTTGAATTGCTAGATCTGTAGAAGTCTGTCCCATTTAGCATGGTGACAGTGCCCCACAACATGCTAGAGGGTAATCTTGACATGGAGACAATGTTCTGCCTCAACAAGGGCAGATGCATCTGTGGCAGGCAGACTGGTGAAGATGAGGTCAAGTATGTTTTTCCTTCTTGTTGGCTTCTTCACCAGCTGCTGCAGCGCCAGGGCAGTAGCTATCTCCTTTAGGAGCCCCACCAGCTTGATCAGTAGTGCTGCTGCCGCCAAGATATTCTTGGTGGTCGACATTAAGTCCCTCACTCATAATGCATACTGCACCCTTGCCACCCTCTGTTCTTCTTCCAACCATTGTTCAACATGGAGGACTTACTAGTTCATCAGCTGAGTGAGGACAGTAGGTGAATACAGAATATAGTCAGGGATGGTGATTGCTGTTTCTGAGAAACAGTCTCTAAGGTATGATTCCATGAGTATGACTGTCAGGCCATTGCCTGACAAGTCTGTGAGACAGCTCTTCCAATTTTGGCTCCAGACCCCAGATGTTAGTAAAAAAGACTTTGCAGGGTTGACAGAACTGTTTCTGCCATTGTCTTTTGTGGTGTATAAGTCAATGCCAGATGGTGTCTGGTTTCCTTTCTTTGGAGAGATTTCATAGTGATTGATTCTACTGAGTGGCTTGCTAGGCCATTTCAGAGGACAGTTGAGAGTCAACTACATTGCTGTGACACTGGAGTCACATGTAGGCCAGACCAGGCAAAAATGGCAGATTTCCTTCCTTGAAGGACATTTGTGAACCAGATAGATTTTTCCAACAATCGATAATAATTTTATGGTCATTAGATTCCTGATTACTTTTTTTTTTTGGAATTCAAATTCAAAATTTATTTGAACTAGGGTTGCCAGAACATTAGCTGAGCTTCTGGATTAATAGTCCAGCAATAATAGTACTAGGCCTCACTGCCTTGGTACAAACAAAATTGCACTGTTGAGGTAGTTTTGGATGCATAGCAAAAAGATGCCACAGAGCTTCAGCAAAGTGATACTTCCTCAAAAGGCAGGATACATCCAGTGAAGACAGTGATTTAGCTAATAATTTCCAAAGATAAATGACTTTCTACAAAACTTTTCAAAATGAACAAGATAGGTAGGAAATGACTAAAAGAAATTATAATTCATTAATCCTTTAGCACTATAAATTGAAGATCAAATGCACAAAAAAAATCACTTCTCAAATGGGTTTAAAACAATATTGTGTAAAGAACTGTGACCACGTTTTATGAACCCTTAAGTATGTACTTTTGTGCTACAGGCCAAGAGTGAGAAGATGAGATCGATCTTTCCTTGACAATGTGGGCCAAATGGACTTTTGCTGTCACATAAATCTTTCTGCACTTCTATGAGATAGGTATTGAAATTTATCGGACTACCTTCAGAGGATTGCCATATTGATTTAAAAAATACTAATTAGCATTGTGCACAGGGAATATTCTCAACACATGATGAATATGCCTTATTTTAATACAAATCAGGCTTAACACTTTAATTGTAGTACAATGAAATGATCAAGACATGAATTACTTGACACAGAGTTTCAATTGTACATTAGGTAAAAAATAGAAGAGAAGGAACTTTAAGAAGTTTAAGGCATAGTATTTCTTAACATTTATCTTCAAACTACTACAAAGGCTTTTGAAAGAAACAGAGTACTTTACACTTGCAAACAACAAAATAATACATTACAAAAAGATATTCATAGCATTTTAACTATTCAAATATTAAATCTGACAAAAAAGATCAAAGAGTAAGCAACTTGGTTTTTAAAAAAAAATGTGTAGTAAGGGTAATAAATACACAGACACACCCCCAGGATATATTGGGAGGTATCTTTCCAACCTTAAAAACTAATTGTGGGTGAGTTCAATTTCAAGATCCCAACCAAATATTTGCTAGCAGCATTTTGTCACTGTGCCCAATAATTTGTTACTTCTGTGTCATGAAGTTTCAAGATGGCAGCTCCACCAGCAAAGGCTCCCTCTGCACAAATATCAATTTTATGTACTATGACTCGCACTGTCCCATCCAGAAACCTCTCCAAAGCACGGCCTGCGGCAACAGCTGTGGTCTGTTGTTCCATCTAGTTTCAGTAAAGGGATGCATGGAGGCCTCATGGGCCACTGGACAGTGCTTCAGCCTTAGCCTCTGCCACGATGGTGTGCACATCCTAAACTGCCCACATTTAGGGACGTAAAATATGCAAAGTGCCATTGCTGGGTAGGTATCCCTTGCTGCCTCCACCAAAATCAGCCCCAGAAGGGAGCTTGTTGGCACTTCTCCATACTGGCACCTTCCCATCTTACAGCTTCCTCCAGTCTAGCCATCAGGTATAGGTCTACCAGTACAAGGAAGATTCCACCCATCGCATTCCCATCAGCCTTTATTTCAGTTTTATCTTGAACATAGTAAATATATCACAATTACATACAATAGATTAATTCGTTTCTGGCAAATTCTCTTTCAGATCCATTGCTGTACTTAATTCCTTACCAATCATCAACCAAAACTATATACTGTTATGTGTGTTTTGAAAGGCAGATTAACCTGCTACACAAATACTTGAGAATACAATGGCACTCAACTTCTTATTTAAAAGCTTAATCCGAAGTCCGGTTAACTCCCACTGTTTCATTCATTTTTTTAATGAAAAGGATCTAACTTGACAAAATTAATTTACAAATGACAAAATACTATGAGAACTTTGTGCAATGTCATACTATACGGTTACAGGAAACTCTCAGTAGTATATAATCTTGCAATGATTTAGCAGAGATTTTTTTTACTTTGTGAAGCCATGCTGGACATATACAAGTGTGGTAAAATTCTAATTTGGATTGCAAAAAATTTGGCACCGCAGCCACCTTACATCAGGATATCTTGCAAGTTACTATGATTTCGGTTCCTTCATGCACCAAACGCCTCTCCTAGGTAATGCAATGGAGTTGTCTGAAGGATTTTGTTCCTTTCAGTACTTTAGCAATCAAGCCAGAATTTGGATATCACTGGTTTTAAAAGGACCTCCAATGGTGTTTTGAAGGGACTGAAAATGTATTGACACATGGTGCATGCATACAGCTTTCAAATGTTGCTGGCAAGCATATCCCTTCACTATATGCACAGCCCTCCACATCAGATTATTAAGCACTGTCTTCAATCTGGATACATGGAATGCCTCAAATAAGAATGGAGAGCGCATTTCAGAATACCAGTCTTAACAAAGCCCACCTGATTTGGAGGTATTAACGTTGCTAGTACTTCTTCCAGTGTCTTTGCCATAATTTTTGCAAAATGTGTACATCTCCTGCAGACATGGGGGTCCATATCTGGTTATAAAAGCAGAGAATGCTGCCCTGTTCAAATTCAGAAGCAAGATTTATTTTTTACTCGCCTCATTATGGAATGTCAGAAGTCTCAGAGCAACACTTTCTGATAAGGAGAGCTAAACTAAGATTTCCTACAATGACAAAGACCAGAGTCAAAGAACAGGCTAAGTAGCCTTCAATGTCTCAGCTAGTTTATGACCTTCCCAATGTGGTCTTACTGTGATGTGACATACAAAGACTGTAGTTAAGTCAACAGACTTCAGTTACTTTGGATTTGTAAATCTAAGAAACAAACCATCAAAAATACTTGCGTTTTATTGTGGTGAAATCCAATTTGAGTTTTTTGTTTGGGAAAGCAGACTGAACTACATTCTTCATAAAAATTTAGCTTTGGCAGACATTTGTTTTTGTAATTTCTAGGTCTTGTATAAAGTTGCTCTACTTCATCTAAAGAAATCACGTTCTTTCAGTACATTAGCCTGTTAGGCTTGGATCTTTTTCCTAAACACTTCCATAGGCACTAGGATGGACCATCAGAAAGGAGGATGCGATAAGCTGTTTGGAGGATACAGCTAGATTAGAAGAGAAGCAGACAGATGACAAATACAATTTCACATAGAAATGAGAGCACTAATATATGTTGGAAACAAGTCAAGGAATAGAAATATGAACTCAAGTAGTATAGTGTTGAAGGGAGGAATGCAAAAGTAGGTAGCCCTCAAAGTTCCTGAAGATCACTACTTGAAGGGAAACAACTAAAAGTGAATCACGGATTTCCATACAAATCAATGTTAAAGCCGGAGATAGGTTCCTTCAGAGTTTCTTGCCCAGAGAAAGAGAGCACAACTTGAAACACTATCACATAAACATAACAATCTGCATTCTCAGCTTAAATAACTCAAAGTACATAATTAAAATGAAAGAAACAATACATACAAAAATTACACTTTTATGCAGTCAATTCTGTCTAAAGGCAGAAGTTCAACTTTTGCCACTAGAAAAAGGTCTTCAGTGCGAGTTGCAAACAATGATCAGGAGAAGAGGGTGCCCTAAGGTGAGAAGCAGATGGGAGGCAAGGGTGAGGGTGGCAATTGTGGAAGGAAGTAAAGCATAGGAGAAAGACAATGCTGGGAGGCAAAGCTGGGGCAAGGGAAGCAACAAAATTAACTAGAAATTTTGACATAATTCAAAGAAACAGGGCTTAAAACAAAAAGATATTCAAATAAAATAATGTTAAGTGGGGAAACATAAAAACAGACCAGCACAGAATTCCATAAAGGGTCTTCGGGATTTTCAAACAGCAGCATTAAGTGTACAAACAATAAGATTAAAATTTGTAGAATCATGGAATCATTAAAAGGTGCAGAAGGCAGCCATTCAGCCCATTATGTCTGAACCAGGCCTTAAGCATTTTAATTTGGTGCCAATCTCTTGCCTTTTCTTCACAAACCTGCTTATTATTTCTACTTAAGTAATCATCCAATACCCTCTTGAATGCTTCAATCGAACTTGCTCCACCATACTTCTAGGCAGTGCATTTAATGTCCTAACTATTTGCCAGGTGCAAACATTTTTTTTTCTCAGCTCACATCTGCTTCTTTGACAAAATACTTCAAAAAAAAAACACTACGCCCTCTAGTTCTTCTCCATCAACTTTGTCCATACCCCTCATGATTTTGAGAAGTTCTATCAAATCTCCACCTTGTCATCTCCTCTCCAAAGAAAACAGACTCAATGTTTTCCAGCTTTCCTCTGAATTGGTATCAAGTTCCTGGAACTATTCTTGTAAAAATCTTCTGCAGTCTCTCCTGTATTCATGTCTTTCCTATGTGGCATCCAGAACTGGACATCATACTTTAACTGAGGTCTAACCAGGCATCTTATACAATTTCAGGATTACCCTATCTGCTCTTGTACTCCATAACCCTATTTGTGAAGCCTAGAGTACTGTATGTATCATTAGTAGCTTTCTATCTGTACTGCAACATTAATGACTTGTGCATTTACACACCCACGTCTCTCTGCTCCTGCACACCATTCAGAATAGGACCCTTTGTTTTCTTCTGTCTCCATTTTCTCTGTACTAAAGGGTATCACTTCACACTTCTATGCAGTAAACTTTGTATCCCACCTATCTACCCACTCTACCATGTCAATATCCTTTTGAAGATCCAGACAATGGTTATAACACAGCTCTAAATTGTGCAGGGAGTTATGAAGATGCTCCGTTCCAAAAAGGACAGTAAAGTCATGATGATCATACAGCCAGAATCACTATACAAGTTTTTAGAGCTACCGCTATGAGGAGAGATACCACAAGTATTTCCCACTAAAGCAGAGAGGACTATATATTAAGAATTATCACTAGAAGAATAAAGTACTTTCATTAATGTAGAGAACAGTTAGAGCATGGAATACTGTTGCTATATGAAGTCATCTACAGTCAGACTATTAAGAGACAGTAAGTTATTGTGTAAAAATGGGGAATATACAGATCTGCAGAAAGTGAGTAATCAAGTGAGATTAGTCTTGAATTGATCTAGCAAAGTTACGAGACATACCTGAACCAAAAAACCTCAGTGAAATAATTTTTAAATCATTTACACAGGATCAGTTCTTTAATGCTAAATTGCAATTTTGCGTACTAAAACACTTTTAGCCAACTGTCTTCCACCAGATTACTCTCCCTGCCGAAGGAATTTGAATACCAAGAATTGTCCCTGTATCTTATCAAAATATCTAAGGAAGATGCACCATTTTACCTCTCCCAACACAAGATCAACTGTGAAGTCACAATGCAAGTTGACCCATTTTGTTTTTTGGAAATTTATGCTCAAGATTACCGTTCCCTGGCTACTTATTGAATTCTATGGCAAATATTATAAAATATTACCTTGCCAATGAACAGCTCGCCAATACAGCATCACCTTACTCAAGTCCAATTTCCATTCTCCTGCACAGAGCAGATAACTTGCTTCCAACTGTAGATGAGCAAGGGATGACTGGCAGCTTCCCTAGCTCCAACCACAAGTTTATCCTCAATATTCTGAGACAACAGACTGCTTTGACGATAAATGGCTGCTAGAAGTTGCATCATATACTACTGTAGCAAAACCTACTGATAAATTAACATTTCACATAACTGAACCACCTTAGCCGATGACAAACCTACTGTTTCATGTTATCAGATCTGTTTCTGATCTATGCAATGCAACCACTGTGGAGTACTAACATTTTAAATTGTTTTGAATGTGCATAGCAGTGGCTGGCAAAGCTAAAGAATTACATTGCTATAGTCTTTACACCAATGAGATTTCAATTTTTCAAATATTTTAAAAAGCACACTTTATGTTAACAATATTCCAATATGTGCCAATTAAAAACAAGAATTCATGGCAAAGTAATTTAAGTTCCTAAACTGTATGTGAATATCCCAATACTTTTTTGCTTGGCTGACAACTCAATAAATAATTGTTTTATTCAGTCCTTTTACATAATGCATAGGATGAGCTACAGAGATAGCGCATATACTGGTTCAATTTTCCTTGTATTCTGGAGCCATACCAGAGGATTGCAAAACTGCCAATGTGACACCCCTAGTCAAAAAGGGAGGGAAGCAAGAAGTGGGCAACTATAAGGCAATTAATCTAAAAATCTTTTGTAGGAAAAATATTGGAATCAACTATTAATGAAGTAATAGCAGAACATTTGACAAATCATAATCTAATCAAGCACAATCAGCAATCATTACAGCTTCGTGAAAGGAAAATAGTTGTCTGACTAATTTATTAAAGCTTCTGCAGGAAGTCTCAACCAGAGTGGATAGAGGGGAACCAACAGATGTATTGTATCTGGACTTCCAGAAGGCATTCAATATGGTATCTCACAAAAGGCTAAGTCATAAGAGCCCACAGAGTGTTGGAGGTAGTATATTGGCATGGATAGAGAATGTTTCCTGTCCATTAGCCAGTCAATTGGGATAAGGGGATTTTTTCAGATTGATAACCTGTCATCAGTGGATTTCCACAGGGGTCGAGGCTGGGATCTCAACAGCTTACAATATATATTCATAACTTAGAGGAAGAAAGGGAATGCAGTGTAGCCAAATTTATTGACGACACAAAAAAGGTGGAAAGGCAGGTTGAGAGAAGACCACAACAACAAATTGAGTAAGGGGCAAAAAAGTTGACAAATGGAGTACAAGGTGGGAAAATGTGACGATGTTCGTTTTTGGAAGGAAGAACAAAGGATCAATATTGTGTAACAGGAGGGAAACTCCAGAAAGCTGTAACACAAAGGAAATTAGGGGTCCTTGTACATGAAACAAAGTTAGTATACAGTGTAGTAGGTAATCAGGAAGGCTAATGGAATGGTGATCCTTCTTTCAAGGAGTTCGGAGTTTAAGAGTAAGGAAGTCTTAGTGCAATTGCACTAAGTGTGGGCAGTTTTGATCCCCTACTTAAAAGATATTATTTCATTGGAGGCAGTCAGAGGAAGTTCACTAGGATGATCCCCAGTGTGGAGGGATGGTCTTATGAGCAAAGTTTAAACAAGTTGGGACTCAGAATTCAGAAAAAAGGAGGGGTGATCTCATTGAGACATACAGGATTCTTAAGGGGCTTGACAGGATAAATGCTGAGAGAATGTTTCCCTTCATGGAAGAGTAAGACCAAAGGGCAGTCTCAGAATAAAAGGGGAGTCAATTTACGACGGAGATAAGGAAGAACTTCTTCCTAGAGTTAAGTGTCTTTGGAACTTTTTGCCACAGAGCTGTGGGGATAGAATCTTTGTGAATCTTTAAGGCTGAGATAAATAAATTCTTGATCAGTAGGGGAAATCAAGGGTTAAGGAAAGGGCGTGAGCAATGTCAGATAAACCATGATGCGGATAAATGGTGGAGCAGGCACAAGGGGTCAAATGGCCTTCTCCTGTTACTATTCCTTAGAGTTTTACAGAATCACTCTCTTAGGAACAGAAGGCAGCCATTTAACGGCAATTTTGCTAATCTGCAGCTCAACTATCTTTCCCCACATTTGCTCCTTAGATTTTGATGTCTTGACCCATAAAAAAAAACTTCCAAATCTTAGAAGTTGCAATTGTTCCAGAAGCCAGAGCAGCTGACAGGGGTGGGAAACAGTTCCAAATTTCTACCATCTCTTTTGGAAAAATATTTCCTGATGTCACTCCTGAATGTTCCAGCTCTAGTTTTATTATAGAAAAACAGTAACTGCTGAAGAAACTCAGCTGGCCTGACACAATCTGTGCAGAGAAAAAACAGAGTTAACATTGAGTCCAGTGATCCTCTGTCAGAACTGAAATAGCTAGGAAAGGATCTTATTTATGCTGTTGACAGACAGCACCATGTAAGGAAAGAGCAGATAGTGAGGATGCAGGGGGTAAAGTAGGCAAGTGTTGAGCCTTCTGCAATTACATGGGAAGGTGCCACAGGGGTGTGAAAGGGTGTTGACAGTGAGGAGTGGATCAGAGTGTCCCAGAGGGAACAGTCCCTGCTGAATGCTAACAAGGGATGGGTGGGAAATGTGTGTCTAGTGATGGTACCCCACTGGAAGTAGTGGAAATGGCAGCTTATGATCCTTTGGATATGGAGGCTTGTGGGGTGGAAAGTGAAGACCGGGGACCCTATCGTTGGTGTGGCAGGGTAAAGAGAGAAGCGCAGGAAATGGGTCAGAACACCAGTTATATTTTGCTCCTTTGCTCTTGATTTGATATAATTTCTCAGTATTTACTCCATTAAATCTTTTGAACATCTTAAACATTAATCAGATCATCCTTCAATGTCTTGTACTTAAAGGAATGCAATCCAACTTTATTCAACGTATCCTTGTAAGATAAGCATCTAAAGCCATCATTCTGGTT
Organism: Rhincodon typus; assembly: GCF_021869965.1. NCBI lineage: Eukaryota > Metazoa > Chordata > Chondrichthyes > Orectolobiformes > Rhincodontidae > Rhincodon > Rhincodon typus. The sequence continues at coordinate 44,659,443 of NC_063340.1, read as the reverse complement.
AACCTACCCTGGAGCATCTCCAAGTCTAAAATATCCTTCCCAAGGTTTAGTGCCAAATTCAACACAATACTCCACTTGCACCCCGCCCCAATCATATTTATGCCAGACCATTTAAAATAAAAGTCATCATTCCACTCACCTTATTGTTAGCACTTTACACCTGCCGACTGGCTTTTGATGACGTGAGAATTTGGATTTACAAATTGCTTTGTTCCTCCACAGCTTCTAGTTTCTCAGCATTTTGAAAATATTTCAATTTACATTCTTGAAGCCCAAATGGATGACCACAAGACTGACTATACTGAACTCTAATTACAATGCTTTTGTCCACTCACTTAACCCAGTGTCTTTGCAATGTTTTGTTCCTATCTGCACCATTTACTATCCCTATTGAATTTTAGTTTTTTTCTTCAGCATAATGGCCCATTTCTTCAAATTCAGAAGTCCATTTTTGAGGGGAGAAGAGAATGTATGATTCACTTACCAAGCATCTGCAAATGACCCTCCTTCTCCGCTCAATGGAGCCTCCATTAACAATTCAAATAGCCGATGAAGTTTACGAGGGTCCCTGCTCTCCTGTGAGAATAAAAATTAGTGATTATTCTTTTCATAAAGCAATTTGCGTCTTCTTTTTGATCTACTAATCCTACAACAATGCAACAGAAAAGAAAATACAGGTCTTATTCTTGAATCTTTATTTCAAATGAAATAGACTATAAAGACAGCTTGCCATCGCGAAAATGGGCCCTTTATCCGAATTGTTTCCTTTTACTACCCCTAACTAAACAAGCTATACTATACACGTGAGATAAAACTATATAAGGCACTAGTCAGATCATTGCTGTAATAATTTCAGTCACCTTATTAATGGGAAGATATGCTGGCATTGGAGGCAGTCCAGAGAAGGTTTACTAGGTTTTCCCCAGGTATGGAGGGAATTTCTTTGAAGATAAGTGGAGTACAATTGGCCTGCACTCATGGGATGTTTAGAATAATGAAAGACAAACTTTTCCCCTGGTAGGAGTGTGTAGGACTACAGGGCATAACCACAGAATAAGTGCTCACCTATTGAAGATAGAGGAGGAGGGATTTCTTCTGTCAAAAGTTAGTAAATCCGTAGAATTCTTTACTAGAGGAGGCTGTAGAGGCTGGGTAGTTAAATATATTCAAGGCTGAGATCAACAGATTTTTAATCATGAACTGTATCAAGGGTTATGGCATAAGGGAGGAAAGAGGAGCGAAGGATTATTAGACCAGCCATGATCTCATTGAATCCCAAAGCAGACTGATACTTCTGCTCCTAAGTCTTATGCAGGCCAACATTCAATCTTCAAACATCAAAGAATGGCCAATTATTTATCACATACTGTTTGTACAAGATTATGCCAATTTGCTGCCCACCTTTCTTACAGCCTATCAAAATATTCCAAATGTTAATCGATGACCATAAATTACTTGTGTCCTAACGATGTCAAAAATAGGTGCATTTCAATTTTTCCCCTTTACATGTAATTGAAGTCAATTTCTTTGCAACAATTGCTGAATATATTGATACAATCCACTTTGTTTATAAAATTACCCCCTGAAACTGAAAATGCAAAGAGAAGCATCCACTTTCTTAAAAAAAGATGGTAATTTCATTTAAAATTGTCTCAAACATTTGCATAAAACACTACAGGGAACAGTGTCATTTCACAGTTATATTAAGTTAATATACTAGACTTTCTCCTGCACAAAATTAACATGCAGAACACTATCCACAGTTTCTTAAGCTATGTTTTACACTTTGCATCAAGATTTATTTTAATATATATACCAGGCAGTTATATTTTTCTCTATTTAATGGTTTGGTTAGTTTATTTAACACAATTTAGATTTCACATTAAAATCAAAAAAACAAATATCAAATTTAAAGTATGTATGTGTCACACAGTTTAGATAAATAATTTGCTTCTTTGACTTACACAAGCTGTGGCAATGCACGTTCCCCAATCACTGTAGGTCTCTACTGTGATGTTGGACAAGGCGGTTCTCAGAAAGGGACAGAGAATTTTCCATAGCTGTTCCACCTAAAAATCGCAAAACAAAAAACCTATCAACCTCAGTCCAGGGACTGAACATAATGTAAAATTCATAAGTCCACTTGTCAGCAAGAGGAATGCTGCAAATTAGGACCAGATGGCATAAAATTAAATTTTAGCTTTTCATCATCCTCATTTAATTAGAGGAAACAGTATAAACAAATTGTTTAAATATTTTTGCTAATTACAAAATCTGTTTTTGATGAATGCAATGACTATTTTACTATCTTATTGTAGAATGTGCATTTGAAAATGGAGATAAATGTGTATTTTTTACCCCCCAAAAAATGTCTTTTCTTGGAACAGAAACTATTTCTTTTTTGAACAACTAGATAAAACCCTTTGGGACAATTGCCTATCTTAATTGAGATAACTAGACGAAGTGTTTACTAAGTTGAGCTTTTATGATCGAGGGAAACAAAGGCTAGAAGCAGGTTCAATTAAGAAAAGATCAATACTAGATGTGCTGTTTAGCAGCCTAAAGGTTCAAGAAAAACTGGGAGAAAACCCTGGAGCTTTTTCCTTTCAGAATTCAGTGAGAAACCTCCAAGATAGTCTGTGTCTGTCTCTCCAGCGTAGTCAGAGAGACTTGCATCTGGTGAATGTGCACAAACTCATTGAAAGGGAACACTATGATCTTGCAAGTTGATAAGAAATTTAATAGCAAAGAGTTATACTTCAAGGGAAAACAAGGATCCTATATATAGTTTTGCTTTTGTAACATACTTATGTTCTTTGTTAAAAGTAGATTGGCAGCTTGCATGAATATATTCAGTAATTGACCATTATGGTAACCAAACTGAAAATTTAAATACATAGTCCATCAAGCTAGGTTTCACTCAGGAATCTGATTTGCCCAGTATTACCTTCAGCTAGGATCCTAAGACCACATGCTAAGTGTACCAATTATTTTGAAGAGAAATGGAGTTCAGTTAGCTCAATATCTTGTATAATTAAAAAGGGGAAAGTAATTTACTGAAATAGTAAAGCTTGTTGGGAAATACGAAACAAATTTTCAAGTGCAACAGAATCTCAAATTTTCAATTATTTGAGACAACCAAAAAACATTGAAGGTATAAATTAATATAAATCATTCAACCCAAACCTCAGGCAAATTACACTAGCATGGAACACCTTCTCCAAGCAGTAAGTACTGTACTTGCTTTGCTTTTTAAGCAGCCAGAGCCAGTTTGCACAATTGAAAATGCAGCTAGCATGACAAATACTGAGACAAAACTAAACAAAAATATTCATTTAAAATGGGTGCGAACAAGTGACAATAAAAAAGCTAGAGAATTAAGTTGGTTGATGATAAAAACTGTAAATTCTGCAGAGATATAAAATATTTACCTCACCTCAAATTTAATTGTTTAAGAGTATAAAACCAATGGTATTACCTCTTCATACCTCCAGTGTTTACAACCTCTGATCAGTCCAGCAATGATTTCAGCCACACAGCGCTGTGCACTTTCATGAGAATCTGAGATAAGACGTTCCATATGTGGCTTTAACACTGGTAAAAAGGCCACATCAAAGTTCCTGAACAAACCCTATCATGGAAGAAATTAACAAAACATTCAAAACATGACACTGAACTTCAAATTTATTTCAAGTTTAGCTTGCTTTATTTTGTGTAAAAATCATGATCTAACGATTAGCAAATGCCATCATAATCCTCCTGGTCACTGAAACACTGAAGGAATGGTTTTGTTCCATGCAGTTTTCATTTCTCCTCGTGCCCCGTACTTGGCCATGAACAGCAAAATTTACAGTTTGGCCCCAAAACAGAAATCCACAGTGCAAATGTCTATTAAAACTGGGAATTCGACTCTCAAGCTTTTCATTGAAAATCCAAAATTTCCTGATACTGCACTGAAGTAAATAATATTTGCAATTAGTTCAGCTCATTTTCTTTTCAATTACCTTTCTGGTTGGACCCAGAAAGACTCCACGCAAAGGAACTCGTGCAATGATGTCCTGAGACTTAGATAATGGATTTTCAGCAACCATAAGCATTTCCCTTTGGATTGGGTTTGACTTCAGTGGTGAACTATGCCTTTAACAAGTTCAGGCATGAGTAGCCCTCGCAGAACCAAAACAGAATATCAGGTCATTACTGAGCTGGTGCTGCCTGATAGCACTATCAACAATCCCTAACTCTTTGCTGATGATCAAGATAATGGATAACAAAATAATGGGGCATAATTGACCAGGTTTGATTTATCTTATTTTTGTGGAAAGGGCATATATTTGGCCAATTTCCCCACATTGCCCAGGTAGATGCCAGGTGTTGTATTTGTACTGGAACAGCTTGCTAGAGTTGTGGATGATGTTGGAATCTTCAGTACAATTGCCGGACTGCTGTCAGGGTCCATAGCCTTTCCAGTATTCAATGTCTTCAGGCATCCTTTGATATGCGAAATTAATCAAATTGGCTGGACTGACATTTGTGACACTGCGGTCCTGCACTTCTGGTTAAAGAAGGCTGCAAATGCTTCAGCAACATGTGCTCGTCTCCCTCATCCTTGAAGATGGGGATACTTGTGAAGCCACTTCCTCCTCTTAATTGTCTAACTGTCCCATTACAATTCACGGCTAGATGTAGAAAGACCGTAGAGCTCAGATCTGATCCTTTGGTTGTGGAACTGATTGGCCACACTTATTGCATGTGGCTTCTGCTGTTCAACAATCTTGTCACCCAGTATTGTAGCTTCTCCATGTTGATCCCTCAAATTTAGTTAAATGGGCAGTTTAAAACACTAATGTTTGGAACCTAACATTCTCATCGGTCTTTTAGGACATTGCAGTTTCAATCAATCCAGTATTAAAATATAGCCTGCTGCTGTTGTCTCCTGATATAAATACTTTGCACCTCCTGCTCCGTAAAATAATCTTCAATAAAAAAATCAACCATCTAGTCTTGCTTTCAGGCAGACTTCAAGATTACTTCAGCACATCCCAAGATTAAAGTTGCAGTACAAGAGACAGTTAATTTTGTAACCAAATCAGAACATCTAAAAGATGCAGTTAACAAAAACAGTTGTTTCAAAAAAGTAACCTTGGTCAACAGTTAGAGGTCACTCATTTCAAAATCAAATACATTAAGCTGATGACTAATTTTATAGTTTATTAATACTAAAAATACGACTGCATACCTTGAACAGACAAAATCTGCGTGGATTAAACTTGTCCTTTCCTTTTCGGTCTTCCAAGGATAAGAATTTAATTAATTGCTCTATGAATTGTGGATCAGAGAAATGATCATAAATTACTTGTTCTGCCTACAAAGAAAGATATTTGGAAGTCATGAGCAACGCCTGTGCGGAGTTTTAGAAAAATCATATATGTGACAAAATAACAGTAAATTAAACACAAATAATGCCTTTCCTTGCCTCTGTAAGAAAGAAAATCTTCAAAGGGAGACTGATTAAAATTAAACCAAGTCAAAAAACCATACGTAAATATTCAACTGACTTTCACTCTATAGCACATACAGATACACCAATCATGAAAAATTCCAATTACATTGACTTCAAAAGCAATTGAATAAGTCTGGAATACTTGAGCAAAGGCTGACAAGATGTGTTACCATATTCTAAACTGAAAGATAAATGTTATTAAAGGAGGCGGGGGGAAAGAAAAAGGTATTTTAATGTAAAGAAAGAAATATCATTGTGGGGATCGATATTCTTCTTGGTATTAGATCACCATTCAAGAGGATGAAGAAATTTTAAAAACTGACACATCACTATTGATGAGGCTAGAATCTAACACTGAAATTTACGTGGCTAAAAAACCCAATGAATGGCATCCTCAAGCCAAAAAAGTTAAGTGCCGCACCACTGCTTTCGAGCTGCTTGCTGATAGTTATCTAGTATTAAATATATTGTCTTTTCTGTGGATTTCAGAACCAACGTATGATAAAATAGATTTACCCCTTTTTACAATAAAACAAAGTTCATAAGATAACATAATACCATAGCAGAGCTATGCTGCTGTCAGTTCACATTAACAGAAATGCAGGTACAGACCTGAGATTCAACATAACCCATGTTGACAATTCCTCAGGCAAAATTATTCATAAGACTTCGGCTAAGATACAAGTTATGCAGTGTAGTCACGCAGTAGTCTTGCATAGGCTGCTTGTTACGCTTTGCAATAAGTGTTCACTTCATAGGGCTTTCCTATTTTGTCTTCTGAATTTGACAACAGACTTGAAACATTGGACTAACGTTGGTGTCCAATATTAAAACAAGGTCCTTACAGGCTAATGTTGTGCGTTACTAGCATATTAAAAAGAGAGTAACGACACAACAACAGGCCATGTAGTAAACATAGTTGTAAAACTTCAATTTTTTCTAAATGGAGTCATACACTCGTGTTTGGATAAAGATTATCAATGATTCATTTACTTCAACTCAATTATGCACATTATTCCAGGTTAATCAAATAATCCTTATTGATGACTAGAAAATACTAAAAGACTTTTGACACTGAAATAATGCTTACCTCTGACATTTCGCTTCGACTTCTTCCTAGTTTAGGTTGTTGATCCACTGGGGCGTAAACAAGCAGCTTCCTAAATAGAAAAAACAAGTCATGAGATTTTCCCTTGCATCCATGCTTCAACCTTTAAAAGCACTTCCCAAATCTTCACTTTCTTTACAACCTACTATAATACTGTTTATTAACATACCAGACACAATTTAATTATATGCATGAGCAAGGCTTCTACTAATGCAATATTTTGACCCAATTCACTTATTTTTGAACATTTCAGTCCTTACAATTAGAAAGTATTTTTAATTCCTCAAATATTGGAATTAGAAATTACTTTAGTCATTAAGTCTGTTAATCACAGAGCAATCTTTAAAGGACTTGAACGGAATTACTCCGATGTCTTATATTTCACCAATCTCCTACTTACTGAGGCCATGTGTAGTACCCCCAGTGTGTCTTTTCCACAAATAAACAGGCTTCCCATTCATCCTTAGTCCTTGGCAAATTGGAACTATCATAATGAAGCCACTTGTTATCAGGCCTGTCTCCTGGCTGGGTTACTGGTGGGCAAGATCCATCTAGTTAGGAAATACACACAATTAAAACTGCACAATATTTCTAAGGGCTTCAAAAACAATAAAGCACAAGGATCAAAAGACAGGTTTCAATTTTTCATTAATAAAATAAAACTGTCAAAAACAAACTTGAAAATAATCATTAAAGGTCAGCTGCAACATACTTGCTAGAAACAAGTGACTTTGGGCCTATCATTTTCAAAGGTTTCCAGCAGTGGGTTTTGTCTCACCTCATATCTGGATTTGATAGAAATTTGATAGAAACTGATCGCTAATAAACAATCAATTATCTCATTATTATTGCATGTCTACTGGGATGGTAAATAGTTGCATTAGAGCTTTGTCTTTTTCATTCAACATGTCCTGTGAGACACCAGAATAATGGCACATTCAGCAGGTCAAATTATCACCATGTGATTTCTACTTTTAGTGATTGAAAGATCCAGGTTCACATTTTCAACATCTTCAGTGAGTATAATAAGGCAAAATAAAAACTTCTGACAGGTGGTAAATGTTTTAAATAATGAAAATGTTGGCAAAGAAGTTAAAGGTCTTTTTGGATCACAGATAGTTATTATGGACAGCAATGCCAAAATGTCTAACTAGCACAGAGTATGCATGTGGTCACAGAAGTACAGCAATGGATCTTAAATCTTTCAGCAGGAACACTCAAAAGCAGGCATTTCCACGAAGCGTCATTTCAAAAATGTCTTAACTCTGCAATACTCAGCCCTCGTAGGGAGATATTAAAATCAAATGCAAGTCAAGTCTTATAATGGAAGCATTTCCAGAGATTAGAACATGTCCAAAGATGTACCAAATGACTTAAAATTTTCATATTTTGATTTCACTGTATTCATTATAGTCATGGTCTTTTAGGTTTTACAATTGAAAGCAAACTCTCCTTATTGATTGTTAAGTGAAAACTTGCAATGAAAAATAAAATATTGACAAATTTGAGGGATTTCCAGAATTGTTAGAACTGGAGTTTCACTTCAACGAACAATCTAGGTTAGAAATAAGCAATTTGTTCTAAATATTTGCATATTTTAAAAAAATTACTTCAAGTCTATTAACGAGAGCATGATCAAGAAAATAAATCACAAAGATCAATTCTACTTACAAACAGTGTATGGATCAATCTCTATTTTTTTGTGAGGTCTCTTCAGCTGCTTCATGATGCCAGCCACAGCAGATATTGCCATCTGAAGATGAAATTGATTTAGCAATGGTCACAGTTGTGATTTTGGGGGCATCATGTTTTGCGTGAAAGTTCTATAGGTCCCAACATGGCTTCACCACCTGCAGCATGCTTCAGGTTGTGTTAAATTTAGTTTGCCTTTTATTTACACAAACAAGCAGGCTTCAGGGGCTGTGCATGTGGTCCGTGAGGGTCTCCTTATCCAAGTGACAGAAATAAAAGGCATGGTGATTTTTGAAATGCGCTTCAGAACTGCTCAGCCAAAGCCCTTTCTCTGTCTGCACTTTATCAACAGCAAAGGTGAGTAAGATCAGGGCTCCGACTGGATGAGCAGTAAACAGCTAAAAGACATGTAGCAACAACTATTTTCAATTTTCAGAGGTTCGTGGAAAGTAATCAGGGGGCGGGCGGGTGGGCGTTGTTGGTGTCAGTAGCTAAGGTTAAGGCCTGATGCCCAGTCAGGAGGCAGTTGGGGGACAGCAGAAGCCCTATATCCCCGAAACTAGAGTGTTTCTTGGGTGCATGAAGCACCATGGTCACCACATTCCTCCACCTCTGTAGAACCAGAAGGCTTGGAGTGTGCATGGAAGATAAAAGAGCAGAGGCCCCAATTTCCACTTTAGAGATACAACAGGTTCAGAAGCTGGGTAGCAGAGGCCTCATCGTGCAACCCAGCTGCAGGGGCTTAACATTGTAAATTTCATTGTTGCACTAAAAACTCTTCTATCCAGAGCTTGCCTCATTGCATTTCAGGTTTGCAAAATGTGCGATTCAGTTGAATGACATTTTTACAGCAGGACTGGAAATTATATTTGTTTATTACTCATAACACATGAAAACAAGATACCGACCCCATTCAGCTCAGGCAAGAAAATTACAACGAACACTCATTCTTTCAAAGCCTCTTAGGTTTTCGTAAATTCAGCCCAACATGGCCATAGTGTGTGTCTCACGTCAGGAGAAGATGGCTTTTTGAAAAAAAATATATAATATCTTGTGACATTATTGTACAAAACAATGTTTTTTAAGTTTGACAAGCCTCAAAAGGTCAGAGGAGAATTGATTGTTTCAGTGAATTCACTGAAACAGAGCCCCAACAGCTAACAATTGTTGTTCAGAAGGGAGGAGACTTATCGGATATCATCCATGAGCACAGTAAGGTGTCGGTGATTCCATCTTTCATTTTTCTTGTAATTGACAAAGTACAGGACAAACTTACAAATTAAGCAGTAAACTTTCAGTTTTTCTCTTTCTGATTATTAGATATGTGAAATTTAATACAAAGAAAACTTACCTTCCGGACTACTAAAGCATCATGATTAAGACTCTGAATGAAGAATTTGATTGCTCTTGTAGGTAGTGGAACATCATCTCTCAACAACAGGGACAGGAAACCAATGGCTATTTGTTCAAACTTCCAAGGTCTAAAAGAAAAAAATCAAACCCCCGATCAATATTTAAAATCTTTTAAAAGATTTGTTGGAAAACATAATTAATGAAAACTGTGCAATGCTAAAATTTACCACAACCAAGAGTCACTCTTCATATACAAACTAAGCCAGTGAATAAGTCCAGGATAAATGGCTATTCATCCAGGCAAGCCAGATACAATCCTTACCCATTGGCCACATTGATACACATTAGCAGCGATCATTAGGCACCATCAGGAGTAGTAATTAAGTGGCAGCACTGTAGCTGTTGATCAATCCTGTTCTGACCTACTTGGGAATGTGTGCTGATGCTTCAGCTCCATTATTCCTGCAGCCGTCACAAAACTTCAATTATTTTACCAAAATAGGAAAATTCCCCAGTTGATCCATCTAATGGAATCAAATTAACTGCAAACAGGTTCCTATATTTAACGAGAACAACTGTTCATTACCTGTGATGAAATTTCATTATTTGTAAACAAAACTATGAACTATCAGCATATAACTCTCCTAGTTGAAATTCTAACTATCTTTTAAAATCCCTACACTTGGACACGAATTTGACTGGGACAACACTTCCATAATAGCATAAGCGAAAAAGAGACATGCCAGGGAATTCCTGGAGACCTGGCATTCCAACTGAAACCCCCTCAACGAACAGACTGAACCAGACCCGATATACAAACCAGTGAAAAACAGAACCAGAAGTGATGCCAACCACCCCAGCAAACCAAGGCATATAAACAACAAGCGGGACAAAACACCAATGCTTCACCATCAGGCACACTGATGTTACCTAGCAGGGTGACGAAACGTCTGCAATTAAACACACTAGCTCAGCAAGTAAGTGAGTCTACAACCTCAACCACAACCCAAGCTACAAATCTTGTCAAAAACTTTAAATGTGGTACACTGGAAAAGTTACAAGACAGTGGACTGAGCTATCAGGTAAAAAAAAAATTATATTGGTTTAAAAAAACTTACAAGTTCCGCTGGTCAAGCATGTCCAACAAGGTATCAATTAGCTTCTGATAATTCCTAAACAACAAAGAGAATTCTTAATTATGAAGAACAACATTGAACACAGCCCTAATTTTTCATTTACAGACAGTTCCCCCCCTCCTCCAGTTAAAACAATGGTGGCATTCCTGAAAAATCACAACTTTAAACAAAATGACTAAGTGAAGCATGGTTTCCCATAGGAACTAATTAATGCCAGGGCTGTATTCCTGCAGATAATTTGTGCAGAATAAACAACAGCCAGGTTGAAATACTGTAACACAGTGTATTCCTTGCTGAATTAACTTCCAATATAAAATCACTAAATGTAAAAGGAAACACCATATACAGTTAAAAATATTGTGTTGTTTACAAGAATTACATACCTACAGTACTGTACTTTCAAGACTGACCAGGTTCCATCTACTGGCAGACATTGATCAGTACAAGTATCAGCTTGCCAAGACTATCTGCACTGACCAGTCTCAAATGCAGCATCTCAAAGAACAACAGGAGGCTGCACTTGAGTTAAGAAAAACCATGGACCAGATAAAAACATAGCTGGGATGGGAGGTGAGTGGGTTAGCATGGGAACCAATGGGAAACTGGGCAGAGTACCACGGCAGATAAAGAATCTGGCTGGGGCAGGCTGAGAACCACAGCAAAGGACAGCTGAGGTCACAACAATCACCAGGGGCCTTGTAAGTAACAATGGAAGGTGAGACAGCCTTTACCACATGGTAGGACTAGGGGCAATAGGGAAATGGTCATGTGCACATTACAGGTCACAGAGCAGAAAGTTGGCAAAAAATGTTAAGATGAAACTCAACGTTAAATGAATACATGAACACCAATTTATTATCGATGCTAAAAACAGCATGAATTGAGTTGACTATTCTCTACTTACCTTAAGGCCTCATCATTTTTTGCTATTTGGTTCTGAATTCCACTTTCAATCTCTTCAGCAGTGAGAAGCAGCAAGTTAGAACTTGGGTTTGATGCCTGGGACAGAGATGCACCAAGTTCCACACAACGATCTGAAATCTGAACAGATGAGCTACAAGTTTATTACTAAAATAACCTTTTAAATCACATAAGGAAATTAACAATTATTGTCCAAAATATTTTGTGTAAGTTCAAAATAATAAGTAGTTTTTGTTTACATAATGGACACTGTCCAGGGCTAGCTTTACATAGTTTTCCCATTTTTTGTACATTCACAAATGAAAATTTGCCATGTGAAATAATCAACAGAAATTGCAAATCAAGCTTGGAATGATGCATCTTAACCCCTGAAGGTCATTTCTCTTCCCCAAGCTCCAAATGACTTGACATGAAATCACATGGATTATAGGTTCCAAACATTATTTAGGTCAGATGTTATCCTTGCACTGTCCTTCCCTGATAAGCTCTTACAACCAGAAAGGTTGATAGAAATCCAATTGCTGCTTGACAGAGATCTAGAACAGTCAAACTGTTATCCAAAAATAGCAGCAAGGAAGACTTTAACCCCAAAGATTGGGTCTGTTACTTGAACATGCTTATTGCTTTCCTGGTTCCACCTTGTTGCTGCTAACTCTCCCTTCGATCTGAAAGCAGCTGAACATGGACCCCAACCCCTACTTCTCCCTGGCTTTCTAAAATGAGAGGCTTCTAAGCATACAGGAGAGAAATTACAGTCTGCCTCATTAGCATGGTTGCACTGCTAAGGCTCATGTCCTCCAACTGGTCTCCACCAGCAGCTCCCAGAAGTCTAAGCAGTATGAAGAAACTTGACTTCATGCTCAAAAGTTGAGCATTTTCTTACATTCAAAGCAGAGAAAAACTGTTCCCAGAAATTTGCCCAATAAGAGCATCAATAATTACTTACTCCAAAATCTAGGCCAATGGTTTCATACTGTCGATGTATCTTCTCTGCAAGATCATCAAATAAACGAACTATGGAAGGTTTCTCCAAAAACATTGCTTTGCTGAGCCCTGAGGAGACTATTGCTGGCCATGTAGCAACAATGCAGTCCCAGTCATGTAGGTTGGCCAAGCAGACTCCATTGTGGTTACCGAGAAGACAGTACAAAGCACCCTGGTTTGAAACATACACAGAAGAAATATTTTAGTCTCAAACGTACCAGTCTGTGTCATGGCCTTTGGGTATAAAAATACACTACTGGCAAATACAAAGACAACATGAAGTCAGATGGAACATTTGCTAATAGAAGAACCATGTACAAATTGATGTAATAGGACTGATATCGGTACTATGATAATTCTTTAAAATATATCAAAAAAAAACTTACTTTCAATTGTTGCTGACTTATATTCTGTTTCTCAGGATGCAAGTATTCCAGCACCAGTGGAATAAGATCTCGACAGCAAAAATTGTAAGTCCCCAAGGCTGTGAAGAAAACCTGCTGGGCTTTACTACGCACCTGCAAATGCATATACTATTCAGAAAACGCAGGACTTTTTTTCCACAACATAAAACACATTTCAGATTACGATTTTTTAAAAAACTTCTTGAATGAATCATTTAATGAGTAATGAATTATAAACCTGACATTTTAATATGTAACGTGTATCTAATGTCAAATTTTCTAATCACTTCCATTATATCATTTGCTTTTTATACATCAAGTAAATAATATGAATGATAAACATGTTGCAAGTTAGTTATACGTTGTTACACATAAAATGAAGTGCGTTAAGGTCCATTTCACCAAACTGCCTTTTCAAAAATTTTGCAGAAAAGGTTTGTCATACAAAAGCAAGAACAGATAATACTTCAAATACTCCCTGCATAATTCATCCATCATATTGTCTAATTAAAGCATTTACTTTTGTCTGCATTACTGTTTGTTATATTATTTCTTTACTTATCCACTTACCTTAGAAAGGTAGGATAAAAGCCTTAATAAATAGAAACTCAGCCAAAGCTTACAAATATACAAATTAAGAGAAGTAGACCAATCAACATGAGCCTGCACTGCCATTCAACAAAATCATGGTTGATTTGTTTCTGTTGAATTCCACATTTTCATTTATCCCTCAGATTCTTATCATACAAGGGAATCAGAGACCATTTACCACTGGCTTAATGATCTTAAATGACCCGGCCTCCAGCAGTTCTGACAGAATTCCAAAGTCAGTCAGCCCTTCAAGGGAAAGAAAGATTCTTATCTCAGTCCTAAAACGATGACCCCAACTTTGAATTACAGATCCCTAGGTCTGGGCTCATTCACAATAGGAAACATCAGGGCTGCTCTAAACTAACAGTGGAAACAAGCCCAGTCACTACTTGTAGTGTAACATGATGCATCACCACTTATTATACCATAGATTTCCAAAGTACCATAGCTCACAGCCACAAAAAAAATTGTTAAACACTTAAAAGACTACTTACTTTCCTACATACAAAAGGAGGAAAATGAACAGTGAAAAGAAATGTATAAACGAAACATTGTATAACAGTGTATGAGCCTCTGAATTCAAGTCATTATGTATGGTTACTGTTTACATGCAAAACTGTAGAATGCATTTTGAGATTGCTACTTTGACGCACATATGGGCGCAAAGTTGGTGAGAGTTGGGAAAATCTGTTGAATACTATTGCTTGCTAAGCAGAATAACAATAGCAATTTTGGAAGAGTGGAAATAGTATGAATTTTCATGGTCAAGTAACACAAGTTTTTTTAAAAACCAAATTGAAATTTAACCAAGCTTTCTTAATTTGAATAAAACTGCAAGGTGGTGGCAGTCAACCAACAATCAACTGCCAGTGGGCCCCTGCTGTGTGTTAACAATTGTAATTGGCAGTTGGCTAACTGGTTGTAACTCATGGTTCTAAAGAATATACATTAGCAAGAAGGAGGAAAGAGAAATTACATGCATTGGGGGAAGGAGATGCTAAGTAATTGAAACCAAGAAGTAACAATGTAAATAACTGAAATCATTAGTTAATCGCAGGGGCATGATGGCCAATTTGATATGGGGCGGGGGAATATATTTTATCCCGAGGTGATGGTCTCTTTAAGGGCTCGATTCCTCATGAACTTGAGATCACATAAAAAAAACACAGCTGGCCGTCAGCCTCGGAGATAAATGATAGGACAGCAAAAGGAGTGAAGAAGTTAAATGTAGGAATCAGTAGGTTTCTCAGGGCAAGTCTCTATTTAAAGTTAAAAAATATTTCTGAAAAAAAAAATTTTAGTTTCAGGCTCAAGAACATTTGGACTGCAGAACAGAAAACATTTCCCTTAAATAGCTCATTTGAAATTGTGCAGTTCAAAGAAAGGGGTTAAAAATCCTTCATTTTACAACAGTTTTAAACAGCAACTTGTAATAGCGGTGAAAAACATTAGAATCAAGAGACCTCCAATCTGAGATGGCAATGCATAAGATACTAGAATCCGGTGTTGAACAGTAGGACAGTTAGAGGAAATTTAAAGGGATAATCTTGCCTGAAAAAGTGGAAGCCATGAGAAATCTCAATTCTTACAAGAGACTACAAAGCAGTACTCGGATCGATCTTCTAATTTTTGATAAGCAAGTGATGTGAGATTTTGCAGAGTCAAATAGATGCAGGAGGAAAATGAAGAGAAGTTGGTTTGGATGATAAGTAACTGAGTTAATTCCTATACTCAAAGGTCTGAGCAGTTGTTTGAAATAGACAGTTGCTTTTTTAAATTCGGCTGTGGTAAAATTTTTCAGATTCTAAAAACTAACATTACTGGTCTCTACCAATATCATAAGAGGCTTCAAATAACCTCAAAAAAGGAGTTAAATTAAAAACCTGGAATACATAAATATTGAGCGAGGGAATAATAAACTAAAACCACTCATTAGATATAGTAGCAATTGTCATGTGGGGACTTCAGTATGCCACATGTGTCTGTGTGTTTTATCTAAGACAATGCCTTTTCTTTTTCCTTGAAAGCTCAGGGTTTCTGGAGTCACTGCAGAATGTATGCAAAAACATTCCTGAAGCGGACATTCTAAAAGGTGGTCACCCTATAACCAAATGGGGTCCAGCAAAACATTTAAGAGCATGAGACTGGAATTCTAGATTTCAGAGTTGAATACCCACGAGGTGATGGCACTGCAGGGTGGTGTAACTGATAGAAAATCCGTGACAATTTGGTAAAATGGATGCACTGGAAGCAAAGCAACGTATAAAGCACTGTAGACTAGATGGGCAAGCAATTTATGCAATGACCAATTTGAGTCTTGCATGGTGTGCTGTCCCCATGTTGCTAGGTATAGAGCTATCACGACAGACAACGCCATGGAAGAAAAGGAATACCTAGACATTGTGGTCCAGGCTTTAACTAATGGCACATCTAGGAAGAGGTTAAAATCCTACAGATAAATTTCAGGAAATATGGAGGAAGTTTAAAAGCAAGACCTTAAGTAGTAGCGATCTCTGGATTACTTATGTCACAAGTGCTAGTAAGAGCAGTAGGCTAAACCAAGTTAATGTCTGGCTAGACAAATGAAGTAAGGAGATTCTTCAGATTTCTGGGCATTGGAGACCAGTTCTTTTACAGGAAGCAACAATGTAAGATCAATGGTAACATTGTGACCAATGCCATTAGAGGGAGGTTAAATGGTGCTATGGAAAAAGTTCAAACCAATTTCACAGGGAACAGACACCTAGGTAAAACAGAGGAAAATTAGGTGGGACAAGTGAAATATGCATCACGGTGAGCATTTGGAAATGGTGATAACAGTGAGTTTTGGATAATTATGAAAACAGAAAGACAAGTCATACGGGAAAACACTTCCAATTGGAAGAGGTCTAATCTCAATGAGTTAAAATGGGATCAGGGCTGAGTGGAAATTAAAGACTGGCAGATAAAGGAGTGAGAGAGGAATTAGATGCCCATAAAAAGAAATGGTAGTAGAAGGTACTGCGAAGGCTGAGTGTATTTCCAGAAGGGTGAAAAGAAAAGCATCCAAAGTTGCCTGGATGATTAAAGAAACCAAATTGAAACAGAAAAAAGAAGCTTATGATAAATGCCTTGTTCATTATATAGTAACTGAATATGAAAATTCCAGGAGAACTTTAAAAGAAAACAGGTCAAAGAAGGATCAATAATCAAATAACGGATTTAAACTGGCTCATAAATAAACCAGAGGTGACTCAAGGAAAAACAAACAACACAAGTTGTCATGATGGTCTGAAATATACCACCTGAACATTTTATTTCTCTATTCTTCTAATTTACCCCTAAGATTCTGTACCTAGCGTGGTGCGAAGGTCTGTAATGCGGAATTTTAGTGGAACAAATTCAAGGGCTCTGGCAAAACAGAAGATCAGGCAGACTCAAATGGATAGCTCTTTCAAAGATTTAGCATAAACAAAGAACTGAATGGTCTCTAACTATCACCCTATGATTCCAGTTTCAAAGCAACCTTGGCACACAGAAATGTCCCGAGTTCCTATCAACAGTATCTTAGGAGGTATGGCTCAGGATTACCAAAACATGCCAAGGAATGAAAAGGAAACAAACAAATTCTAACCATTTAAATTAATTATATTAATAGGATTTGCTGCACATTAAGCCTTAGAAAAACTGACATACAGCAAATATTATGGCACGAGGTATTATATACACATGGCTTTACGGATAGACATCTATAAATGACAGACAGCAAAAGCTATGTAAAGTGAAGCTTCTTGGACAGGATACTGTTTGGGGGTGACAATACCAATTACAATATACACATTATTTCGGATGATAAATATGAAGGGAAAGGGCAAACTACAAGGAATATTAGCAAGAAATTGCTTGTAAATTACATTTCAGAAAAACTGCACTGGAGGCAGTCCACAGAAGGCTCATCCCAGGTAGGAAGGAGATTGGGCTTGTACTCATTGGCATTCGGAAGAATAAGGTAGATCTTATTGAAACAAGATTCGTAGAAGACTTGAAAGGGTACATGCAGAAGGGTTGTTTCCCCTTGTGGGGAGTCTAGGTCCAAAAGGGCATAATTTTGGACTAAGGGGCTACCCATTTTACACAGAGCGGAGGAGGACTTTTTTCTTTGCTCAGAGTTACTCAATCTGTGGAATTCTTTAGCAGAAAGGGCTGTCGAGGCTGGGTTATTAAGAATGTTGCAGATTTTTAATCAGTAAGGAAATCAAGGGTTTTGGGGTTAAAGCAGGAAGTTGAAGAACATCAGATTAGCTACGATCTCACGTATTACACACAAATACAAGTGGAAAAAGGTCCTACAAATGGAAAGAGAGAAGTTTAGTGCAGCTGCGTTGAACATGGAAAGTGGCAGCACCAATAAATAACACCACAGAAGTGGCAAATAAAATTCTTTGCTTGGTATCAGAAGCGTTGAAGACAAATAAAAGCAAGTAATGTTTAACTCGTGCAAGACCTCAACTAGGCTGCAATTAGCCTAATATATGGTTATGCTCACATCAATACGGGAAAGCAGTAGAAATTCATGTGAATATTATCAGAGAATAGAAAGTTGAAAATAGTGAATTTTATCCAGCATAGCTGAGAAGTGGTCAGATAGAGATCTTTAAGATTATCAAGAGTTGGCAGACCATCTAACATAGCCTTATATAAAGAGGGAGTCACACTGGAGTGGAGTTTTCAGGAGAGGACTGATTAGAAAGCGTGTGGTGGGGGAGGTGGAGGAAAGAAAACAAAATAATTAAAAAAGGGAAAGCTACACCTTAACAGATAAAATGTAGAATTCCTTGCTATAAACAAATGTGAATTACCCTTCTGTACAGGCAAAGGGAAGCTGGAAAAGTGCTTGATTATGATTATTAAAAATGGGCAGGGAGACATTCAGATTAGTAGAGGGAAAAAGACTGCAAATATTAGATGCAATAAATTCCAAGAATTAAAAGGAGTCACCTGACTGTATGCGCTGGTGGACAAAAGCAGGAGATCTCGCATCAGGTCACTATGTACTGTTTTGTATTCACAGCCTTCAACAGTCAAAGTTCGCAGCTATACATGAAAAGCAAAACAATGATCACTTGGTACAAACTCTGGTGGTTTAACATTGAAATTATAACAGATTTGAGAAATTACTGCATTAAAATTATTCAAAAGTTTATATCCATATAGCTTGAAAAAAATGTATTCACATTAATTCCAGCAGAATAAAAGAATCAAGTTAATCTAGTCTGTACAAACCTCATGCTGCAGCATTACACGATCGATCAGCAGTGCTCGGATATGTTGTTTCTTTCCATGCAGCTGTATATTAAAGAATCAGAAAAACAATTAATTTTGATACAATATCGCAAAAGAGTTAGTGACGTAGCATAATATGTAGGTCAATAAGGAATTACCTGAAATAGATGAAACAATAGGTATGTGTTACTGGAAATCTGGAAGTCGTACTGAGTGGCATGCACAAAGAACCAACGCTGTGCTCTGACTATTCTGGTGTACATAAATGATCACAATTCAAAAACAAAAGAAGGTGGCCATAGAATAAATGATACTGACGTGAATTTGAAAAACAAGTGATTAGGGGGAAGCAACCAAATCTATAGCGCATAAATTTCAACATACAAGTGCTAGATCTTAAATGCTGGAAGAAACAAAAAAAAAGGCATGCTCCCATAATGTTAGTTATGGTTATTGAAGAAACTGATACCAAAGTCAATACTGAAAGTTTCTAATCATTAGCAAATAAAAGTAAAACAAACACGGGAGCCTCATTGCTAAATCAGTAAAGGGTACAGGTGAGGTTGAGGTAAAGCTGCCCAGATAGCACTGATCAGGTTCAGCTTCAGCTCCATACAACTGTTAATTCTTATGAAGGTAAAATGAAAATATTCAAGTTTCAGCAGTGCTTCACAGCAGGACCACAAACCCTAATGTCAGCTGTGAGGAAAAGCTTCGTAACCTTGAATCTTAAGGGCTGGAAAATGAGAAGCTACAAGTAAAAACATACATTTACGCAGAACCTTTCATCTAGAAAAACATCCAAAAGGTACTTTATAGATTAAAAAGGGAATGGAAAGCAAGGTGGACTTGTTAAATGAATACGCCTCCGTTAATTTTTCCTCAATAATTTAACATTTGAAGTCTTGGTACCATTCTGATGAATCTATGCTGCACCCACTTCAAAAAATGGAGCTTTGGAAAAACGTTCATAGACAAAATACTAAGTAGAGTAGAATAGGTTGACTCAGACTATTTCAAATTAAACCTTGACTACATTCCAATGGGATGTAGGTATAAATTGATTAAAAGCAAGCTCAAGTGTAGAAGTGGAAACAGAAACTCTGCGGGGAGCTACCATGAAAAGGACCACAGTTCGTTGCCGAAGCTTTTCATCTTGCACTGATCACAAACACCAAGAATGTCACATTTTAAACAATTACAACAATTTGCAGCACAGCAGAAAAAGGGTCCTGTTGACCAAGGTATTGTTGTGAGAAAACAAGAAGAAACTACTGGCTCCTCAAGTTACTAAATAATTCAAAGAAGATGCAAATTGAACACATTAATTTTCTTTGCAGATAAGCAGTCCATGTATGAACACATGTTCTTAACAGCAAGCATAACTGAGGCATGTTATGAGCTCAAATAATTAACTTAAAATAGTTGTTAATGTCACTCTTGCCACACTTGCTATTGTCAGAGAGGTGATGGCCTCGTAGCATTATCACGAGATTGTTAATCCAGAGATCCAGATAATGCCCTGGGGACCTGGACTCGAATCCTGCCATGGAAGATGGTAGAATTTGAATTCAATAAACATCTGGAATTAAGAGTCAAATGACCACCTAGAATCCACTGTCAATTGTCAGAAAAATTCATCTGGTTCACTCATGTCCTTTAGGGAAGGAAATTGCCATCCTTACCTGGTCTGGCCTACATGTGACTTCAGACCCACAGCAATGTGGCTGACTCAACTAGGGATGGGCAATAAATGCTGACCTAGCCAGCAATGCCCTCATCCCGTGAATGAGCAAAAAACACAAAAAAATCCCTCTAGATTACTTAGCACATGCTGCTCATTCGCAAAATCATATCAACAGTAAAACATTTTATTTCGGGAGGCATAGAGCATAGGCTGGTTGAGCATAGTCTGTACATAATGAAATCCATGTTTAACAATGATTTAGTTATTTTGGCCTCATCCAACCTGAAGCGTTCACAATATTCTTTTTAATAGTGGTCAAAGTAAAACACTTACTGTTGCAAGTTAGAATACCAATAAAACAAAATCTGGAAGAAACTATGAAACCGTTGTTGATTGTTAGAAAAATCCATTTGGTCCACTGATGTCCTTTCACTCCAGATCCACAGAGCAATGTGATTACTCAGAGGGCAGTTAAGAGTCAATTAGGGATTTATTGTTGGCTTATACAGCGATGCCCACATTCCATGATTTAATAAAAAAGCCATACAGATAAGCTCAAAAACAAAGGTCATAGGCTAATGGCTTTGTTCCCAATTATGAGGCTTGATTGCAGGAGGATTGTTGTAGAAGCTTTGAAGTAAAACAGCTTTAACACGATCGGTTGTGCATTTAGTTTCTAACTATTTTGAACTTTAATATGTAGTGATTGAATGTATTTTGTATCATAAGTGTATTTTAGTACTGACTTTATAAGTTCTGCACAGACTTGTGTTGCAGCAACTTGTATTATTCTGTTAGTTCTATTCATTTCAGGCAACAGAGGCTTCGCAGTGGGGTTAAAATTGTTTCACAGATAGGGTCTAGGCCCGAAACGTCAGCCTTCCTGCTCGGCCTGTGTTCATCCAGCTCTACACCTTGTTACCTCAGATTCTCCAGCATCTGCAGTTCCTGCTATCTCAAACAATTTTAACACCACTGCGAAGCCTCTTCTAAGGATGCCTACCCTGAAGAAGTTACCCTCCTCCCTCCGAAACAACCTCAGTGGATCTCTCTCCCACTGCAACTCTCTCGTAATCTCTTCGGCCTTGAAACTGCTCGACCACGTCCTGAAGCAAACCAGGTACAGGAAGAAGGGTCTAGGCCCGAAACGTCAGCCTTCCTGCTCCTCTGATGCTGTTTGGCCCGCTGTGTTCATCCAACTCTACACCTTGTTATCTCAGATTCTCCAGCATCCACAATATTCCTGTTGTGGTCTCACCAAAAGCTGTAAAATTGTAACAAGACTTCTTATTCTTCTTTTCCAGTCCCCTAGCAAAAAAGACCAACAAACCATTTGCCTAACCTAATTACTTGTTGTACCCACAATGTTAACTTGCTGCACACAATGCACATGCACACCCAAATCTCTGAACAATAATGACAAGCTTCAAACTTTAATGACCAAGTAATTTCACATTTCCCTACATAATAATCTATCTTGTTGTCCAGTCACTTAATCTGTCTCTATCTCCCTACAGCCTGTGTGCATCCTCCCAAAATCCCACTTTTCCACCTAACTTTGTATCATTAGCTTTTTTTTGCATTAGTAATGCAGATTGTAAATAGCTGAGGCCTAAACATTGACTGACACTCCATTACTCACTGCCTGCCAACTGATGAATACTCCTTTACGCCCACTTTCTTCTTCCTCTATCTACGATAATATATTACCTGCAACTCCACAAGCTCTTTACTTGCTGACTAACCATTTGTGCTGCACTGTATCAAATATCTTTTGTAAGTCAAGAAATACTACAACAGCTAATTCTCTTTATCTAACTTACCAGCTCTATTCTCAAAAGACTCACTCAAATTTGTCAAGCAAATTTTTCTTCAATAAAACCATGCTAACTTATTCCAATCATGCTGTTTTTCAAAGTGCATTGTTGAAACTTCCTTAACAATACATTCAGCTAAAGAGTCTAGTTAAGAAATTGTATTTAACCCAAATTAATGAAAATAGAATGGGCAGACAATGTGTTGCAGCTGTAGAATGTGGGAACTGGTGGAGCTAATATGATTTGCTGTGACCACCTCTGGTCCTGGGACTGTGGGACTGTTCTGTGAAAAAGAGATGGAGAAAACTTGGTACAAACTGGTTGAGGAATCAAAGATGATCTCATTGAAAACAAAATATGTTACAAAGTCTTTCCTCTAGCTATGGAGTCAAGAACCAGGGCACAGAATTTAAAATAAGGAGATACCATCTAGGTTAGAGATGAAAAGAAATCTTCTTACGCATGTTAAAAATCTTCATAATTCTCTACTCCAGACAGCTGTGGAAGCTCAGTCTTTTGAGTATTTTGAAGTAGGAGTTGATATATTTCTGATTATCGATGATGTAAAAAGGTTATGGCGATTATCACCACGATTGTATTAAGTGGCAGAGTAGACTCAATGGGCTGAATGGCCTACTCCCAATCTTGTTACTACATACTCATATTGAAAGGAACAGTAGGGTTGTAAAGATGTCATTCTTACCCTGTTCTCCATGGATTTTTTCACAAGGTTAAAGCTTTTCCATCTAGAGTCAAACTCATGCTTATAAGAACCACGAAACTGCAGCAAGTCCCCCATGATCTGAAATTAATAGCATAATTTTTTTTGAAACAGAAATCAGATGTCACAATCCCCTTTCTTCTGAAGGTAATGATCCATACAGATGTATGGCCACAGCTATGATCCACTATCATATGGCCATTTTTAGGTGAGCCTCGTTGGCGAACATCAGATGACTATTTTGGTGTGCATCGTATTTTCTCTGGCAAAAATGACTGGACACAAAATACAAGGAAACTGATCTCTCCTTCCCCAGTCTAAGGGTATTGAAACTAATTATAGCAGGTATGAACATACCATCTGCCAGGAAGGCTCAATTCCAAACTGGTCAATGTTCTCAACTTAACCATCATGATATCAAATGCATAATTTCAAAATGCTGCTTCCATTCTCACCTTAATTATTACAAATAAAGACTTAGTGTCATCTTCAGATTTATCCAACATGTGGTCTAAAAGGATAGAAGAAAAGTTCACATTTTTCAGTGTTTTATTCCTGAATTACATTTGCATGTGTTAAATTGTATTTGCAATAACTACACCTTCAGCAAAATTGTTCCATTACATCTACTTGACACGAAGGGCGGGGGGGGATTTAGAGAGAGAGGTGGGGAGCGGATAGTAATAGAAGTAGCAGTGATTCAATCTGAACTTTAACATGCAAGAATTAGGACACATTATATATTGGCATGCTGAGCAAAGGATGTGGGACTTGATCCTTTTTCTATTTTCCATATTTCCTTGTTTTCTGCTAATTATCAGATAATAATCTTAAAACAAAACAGATGTCTTCTTTTTGCATGATACTTACGTAACAGTTTCCTTATTACTTGAGCAATTGCCTCCCGGTAGTTTTCTCTTGAAGTATCTAACAATCAGAAATTACAGAACAAGTCAAATGAATCCAGGATTTACACCAACATCTCAACTGCCCTTTTGTTTACAGATTCAGAAGCAGGACTACAGCAGGCACAGTAGGCAATGAGCAGGAATGCTTTGATTTTTAATAATCAAACTTTTTTTGGTTGGGACGTAATCCAAATCAAAAAGAGCAAAATAGATTCACTTTGTTTACTACAGCAAGTGGAGATCACCTCTCATTCTTTTGAACTCCAGAAAATATAGGCAATTCTCTCAACATCTCATCATACAGAAACGCCCTCAGCCCAGGGCTTAATTTAGTGAATTTCACTGTAATGCCTCCAATGCAAGTATATTTTTCTTAAAAGTGGAAACCAAAACTGCCCACAATATTCCTGTTAATTTGGAGCCAAATTACACCAGGCTCATTGCACATACCTCCAGCAAATGGGAAGAATGCCATCCGGGCTGGCAAAGGTTTACAGCACAGGAAAACTACATAATACAGTGGTGTCTCTGTGCGTCTGTTTATGCCTAAATATTTTTGCCATGTGGATATAGATGAACTGATGCCTCTTCTTCCTGCAATATGCAAGTCTCAATGGAATGGTTCCAAACCGCCTTATATTTACTGCTAATTAATATTGCATGAAATAATTTTTTAACATTGCCAATTCTTACCACTTTAAACCCATTGGTTTACATAATGATTTTGCACAAACAGAACAAGCTATTTTAGTCTCTCAATTAAACAAAACTTTTTACATATATCATCGTTAACGGGACTTCTACTTTCTATACATTCACATTTGCAATGGCCCAGTAAAGATGATCAATGGAACACTAACATTAGAAAGACAGTGTAATTTTACCCCAGCATTATTTTCTTAGAAGTTTTAAGTGAAGCATTTCTAAAAATGGACTTTATGGAATAATTCATATTTGGAGTCAGGAAAATAAAAATTGACACACATGTATTTCTGCAACATACCATAATTAACACCAGTACAGAGTTTGGTCTCTTCCAAAGTCATTAAAGTTGGAGCCCTGCAAAAAAACAAAATTTTGTAAGCCTTAAAAATAGGTAAGGTGCAACGTTATATTCAAATCGAACATTCAATATAAAAATACATTTCATACACACAGACATTGGAAATACATGTATCACCATATTTGGGAAAGTAAGGATAGAAATCAAATGTTACCACTATTTGTTCACTACACAAAAAAAAAGTATAATCAACATCACTTAAAAACCATAGTGTCTTTTGCTGATTTTCCATACATTCCATCTCATCAATTGTTCACTTTGAACAGCTATTTTCTAGCCTGAAGCACAATATTTTTCAGGACTAAACACTGAAGTTGGCACTTTAACAAAAACATTTTTGACCATCAAATAACCTCTGATAAATCAATGAACCAAAAATTGAGGCAATAATACAATTTTAAAATAAACAACAATCCCAGTAAGAAAGATACTGAATCCAGTTTCCATCCCTAGGGAAAACAATGTGGAGGGTGTATTACAAGGAACGTGAGGAATAACCCTAACATCAAAGATGAAATCTGTTTCAAGGCACATTATCAATCATAGTTTCACCCATTTTAGTCATATCTCCAACGTGAACAATATTGAAAACGTGGTACTGATAGTCAGAGACAGACCAAAAAACAATGCTGGGAATAGCACTTTTTAAAAAAAGATTTTGTTCAAAATTTGCCAAAAATGTCAAGATGTTCAGTGATGAGTCAAAGAGAAACTTGAGTCACCGTTATTCAATATTTATTGTTGTTTCCTGGTTCTTTCATATGCCTTTCATAGAAGATGAATGGCATATTGTTCAATTTCTGTCATTTCACCTGGGTTATTGGTTTATAACAGCAGTCCTTATATTTGTTCATCCATCTGTTATGAACAGACCAGACACCTCAAAATTATATTACAAAGGCTACCTAGACCCTAACTTTTTCTTATTTCAAAACGTATATGCAAGACGCTGTTCAATTCAATTGGTCAAACTACTTCAAATCACTATAGTTAAATTACAAAAAGAGCAGGGACCTTGGAATATTGTTGAAATGATTTTCAGGAGTTAATACTTTTAAATGAAAGTATTTATGTTATGCACTAATTTTGCTTACAAGTCACGTATAGGGTCTCCTCCCAGGAAAGGCAACAGGCTCCCTGAGCCCATCAGGCAGTTCTGCACAATACACAAACTCTGGTGTACATCATCTCTGTAAGAAACAAAGACAATATTTTCTTTTCAGAATTTAAGTATTTGCCTTGAAAATATACTAGCTTGAAGCATGATTTAGCATGCACCTTGGTTTAAACAATAAAATACGTTATTCTTTTAATACGACTTGCTCTTAAAAGCACTTATAAACTCAGTTATTAAACATGCCAATGAGAATACTGCTGTACAATAACTGAGAAAGTGCTCCACGATCATTAATCCAGACTATCAACTAAAAACGTTGGGCAACTGTTGATTCAACTATTAACATACGAGACTCTGTGGCAGCTTGGGCCAAATTAACACTTCTCGGGACTTTTTTCAACAAGCAGCAAAATATAAAGGAACAGCATAATAAATAAGTGCTCTGAAATTCTTTTTCCAGTAAAACAGTAAATTACAATAACAGAATGCAGTCATAATCTAGCTATTGCTGTGCAAAGAGTTTTTTCGAACCTGTGATATAGGTTCATAATGCATTAGCAGTTCTAAAGTGGAGAAATTATGTATGACTAAACTTGTTATCTATTTTTATATTGTCTGTATTAAGGAGGGAAGGAAATAGTTTTAGTTTCACTTCAGATTTGTACTAATTGTGGGGTGTCTGAAGTTTGTTAATACATACACTTTTAAAAGAGACATTATAGCCTTAGAGAAGGACTTGACGTGAACAGTTCAGTGCATTAGAAACAAGGGTAGAAGAGTGAACAAGAAGAGCTATAACCTATCAATAAGGTGTCTGATGACAGGGAGACAGAGGACAAAACAAATTCATTTAGAATGGCAATGCATGCAGGTCAGTCAGAACCAAAACGGTGCTGTTCGTTTAGCAGGCTCCAGAAACACCAGGGCTGAAGAAAAAAGTGACATAAAAGAAAACAGCTTGAAGATGACAAAATGGAAAAATCCATGTTTAGTCTGAAAGTATATAAAAAAGCTCCAGAAACCAGAGTTGTGCCAACTGATAAAGACTTTAATGTAGAAGCAGGATGACCTTTGAGTGAGACAGTAAGAACTGCCGATGCTGGAGTCAGAGATAACAGTGTGGAGCTGGAGGGGCACAGCAGGCCAGGCAGATCAGAGGAGCAGGAAAGTTGACGTTTTGGGTCAGGACCCTTCTTCTGAAATGGGGGAGGGGAAAGGACCTCAAAAATAAATAACCACAGGATGTGCTACACCTGCCCCCCTCACCTCCATCCAAGGCACCAAACAAACCTTTCATATCGGACAGAGGTTCACCCGTACATCCATCAATGTGGTCTATTACATTCGCTGCTTGCGACGTGGCCTCCTCTACATCGGTGAGACCAAGCGGAGGCTCGGAGACCACTCTGTAGAGAACCCGTGCTCTGTTCATGACAAACGACAACACGTTCCAGTCACGAACCATTTCAACTCCATCTCCCTGGGCAACATGTCCATCCTGGGCTTCCTCCAATTTCACAATGACGCCACCCGGAAACTGGAGGAGCAGCACCTCATATTCCGCCTTGGGAGCCTACAACCCAATGGTCTCAATGTGGGCTATACCAGTTTCAAAATCTCCCCAACCCCGGCCTCGTCCCATGACCAACCTTCCCTGTCATCCCTGCCTGCTTGACCTGACACTACCTGTCCATCTTCTCTCCCACATATCCGCTCCTCCCACCTCACTGACCAATCCCCACCACTGCCTACCTGCACTCACTTATCACCATCCCACCTACCTTCCCTAGTCCCACCCCTTCTCTATTTATTTCAGACTTCCCTTCCCCATCTCCATTTCTGAAGAAGGCACCCGAAACATCAACTTTCCTACTCCTCTGATGCTGCCTGGCCTGCTGTGCTCCTCCTGACTTTTGAGTGAGATTGGAATATCTGTCAGGGTGTTGTTGAGGATGAATCGGTTTCTGATATTTGCAGTTAGACTGTTTCAAAGAGTCTTGCACAGCACAAGACAATTTTGTGTTGCTTCCATTTTGTGTGCAATGAGCCTTGATGTTATTCTGTTAACGACACATTGGCAGTCTCTTATGAATATATTTAGTAACTGATCACCATGGCAAACAAATAGCAGGAATTAAATTTATGGTCTATCAAATCAAGTTTCAGTTCGGGATCTGACTTGTCCAGTATTGCCATAGTTATTCTCAGCAAATAATGTAAAAGTACTGCAAACAAAAACATCACACAACTGGGACAAGAGCATGATCTTAGAAAGTAAAGTTTTGAAGGCATAAAATTCATTTACATACAAGTTTTAATTTATACGTTAATTCTACAGAGACAATGGTGTCCTTTTTTCTGAATTTTGTTGGCTGGGTTTTATGGTTACCATCAAAGCAATGGCATTTGCCATTGGCCTTAAAGAAAGCTAACAATCCCCGGATTGCGAATGGGTTCCATTCACAAGTCTATTTGAATGCAAGTTGGAACACAATGCAGAACAATATAAAGCAGTTACTCATAAGTGCAGGAAATATGTACGTGTCGAGACTTTATTATTACATCCATATATGGGATTGCATTTGCAAGAACAAAGGCACGTAAATTGGGGACACCCTGTACCCACAAGAGATCTAGAGTGATCTGCCTTGCCACCCTCCCCTTTCCCAAAAGTTGTCTAAAATCTGGCCAAGTCAAGGCAACCAAGCATCCAGCATCAATGAGTCAGCAAGGGCCAACAACCAATTATTCTGATATTAGGAAGTTAAAGCACTGAATTCCTTTAATTCTCAGACGATTGTGAGGGGCGTAGATAAGGTGATTAGCAAAAGTCTTTTCCTTAAGGTAGGGGAGTTCAAAACTAGGCGACATATTTTTTAGATGAGAGGAGAAAGATTTGAAAAGAACATGGAGACAACATTCTTGCACAGTGTGGTTAGTGTATAGAATGAACTGCCAGAGGAAGTGGTGGATGTAGGTACAATTACAACATTTAAAATACATTTAGTAAGTACATGAATAGGAAAGGTATGGAGGGATATAGGCCAAACACAGGCAGGTAGGACTTGTTTAGTTTAGGATATCTGGTCAGCGCGGACTAGTTGGACCGAAAGGTCTGTTTCCATGCTCAATGATTAAGCTAAGTAGGAGATAAATTTAAGATTAACAAACTTCAGACAAATAACATGGATTTATTTTTAATCATGGAGAAATTTTACTTCTCAAATATAAAACTAGTTTACAGGACTAATGAGTGTACATTTGTAAAGCTTATGCACTACCAAAAGGCCAGTTCAACCTAACTGAATACGATTTTTTTTTTATAACAGCGACAGCAACATGGAGGTTTTTGTCAATCCACTGGTTTAATATTGTCCTTCAAGGACAATACATACTCTGAAGGAGCATAACACACGACCACAACTTCTGAATTTACACACCGTACTGACACATGTGCAAACTTCGTATGGTGCAGTCATTTTCAGTGCAGTAATGGTGATAAATGCCGAGTTTCCCTATTATTATTAAAGGAAATTCGAAGCTATCATGGTATGCTCATGGAATGGTCAGACGAAAGTTGCTGAAATTTCTTGTGATTACAAACAGTCTAAAGGTTCATTTTTATTCATGTTAGAGCATTTTTGAAAGCACTGCATCTTACGACGAGATCAGTTTCAGTTTGCAAAAGATAGAATTCAAAGCAAGGAAGCACTGTTTCTCCCATAACTAAAAACCACAGTTTCAACAAAAACTCTTGAATGAACAGCCAACTAGTTCAAGTAACTTACATGCTAACTACAAAATCCTGTATTACATTACCCAGATTAGAATAACTTTAGCAAAAGAATGAAATGTTCATTTTTTTAAGCATTATTATCCTATAGCCATCCATCTCTCACCACCTAACCCTTCCATTCCCGATCTACTCCTGAAAGATTGCCATTATTATTGATGTGACAACAAACCTAGACATTTCTATTTCTCCATTGGCACATTGTTGGAGCCTGTGCAGTTCTGGCTGAAGGAAGTTGTCCAACAGATAGTATGCAAAATTGATCTCCTCCGGAGAAGCCACATGCCACTGAATTCCTAACTTCCAAAGGTCTCCTGGTCTTCCCCAATCCTACAAACATGATTTGGTCAAAGGAGGAGATAGAGTGATAAATGCATTTTTTTTTTTTTTTTTAAATTCAATGACTCAGTAAAAACATTCAAATTGATCAACAATACTATAAATTTACGCAATGTGGTATTTTGCTGCGGTACAATCAAAAATAAAATAAGATAGATACATCTTTATCATATTTTAAAATCATGAATGTATACCTTAATTGGCAAGTACTCTGTGAAAGCTTTACCAAAACCACCTGGCACACTGCAGTACTCTGTTGGATAGATTAGTGTAGTTGAACGAAGTAGATGATGCAACAGGTTTCCAGCAAGAATATATCCCTGCTTACATTTCAGGTGCAATGTTCTTTGTAGAATCTTTATAAGTTGATCCTTGTAAGGTAGCAGCTTATCACCATCTACACGCGTTATCTGAAAAAAAGTAACCATCTACCTTTAAGCTATAAATCTACAATGACGGTTTCCCCCCAAGTTAAGAACATTTAGCTAATTTTTATGCTTTTGACTACGTCCTCTTCCATTCTGGTTTCCAAGTTAACCAGATATCTAGTCTTGATTACATGCATCCCATGATAAAACATCTGGTAATACCCAATTTTGGCCATAACGAGCTCAAGTCCATTTCCTACATTTTCTGAACTCAACATAACAGAAGAGATAACAAAAGAAAAATCCAAATGAAGGTGTTAAATGAGGGGCTCTAAAGCAGATCAAACCGATAGAGAAGCGAAACAAATACTATCATGGATGTAACACGGGTCAATTAGCACTATCCTCTGAGGTTAATTTTGCATTTTTAATATTTACCTCTGATAACAGCTGGAGATTCCAAAGCAGCTCCTTATCTAACTCCTGTTCCTGTAACACATCATCATCTACAAAGAACAAAAATGTTTATATTTTATAAAGCTCTTTCCCAAACAAGCAGATTTACATTCAATCAAAACTCTCAAGATAGAAATGAGGATGGCAATGTGATAAGACTTAGATTATCTTTCCAGAAAGAAAACCCTTTAATTTCCCTAACAAGTCATCCAAGCTGTTAAGCTTGTGTTCTGCTTCCTTTATCATTGCAAGAAAGCGCAGTTCCATTTCTCCCCATTTCCAGAACGCTTGTCTTCACACCATATATCTCAACATCAATTTGCATCTGACTACTTTTATCAGTCCTGTTGGCCTAGCAATGCCCTTTAGTCTCTGAGGAATGTTGTAAACTGTCATGAGACCAAAACTGATGCCAGATAATTTTTAAGATCACCTTTTTACTCCCACATTCAGATTTCATATTAATAGCAACAGTCTCACCATACACTCTACCAAACGAGTACACACATCTTTGCAGTCTGGTAAAGATCCATGTATTCTTACTTTGCATTCTACCCTCAAACCAATTTTGTCATATTTTTCCTAATTCCACAGTCCAAACTATATCTTTGACAGAGACCTCTCTCTGATTGATTTCAAAAGCACTTAAAAGCTAAGAACCAAACCCACAATGCTTTTTGCATCTGTCCTTTCTGTACATTCGTCCCAGAAATTTGTTATTGTTTGGGCACGGCCTTCCATTTAAGAAACAAAGCTGGAAACTTGGATTAATTCAGGTCCAAGATATCAACAGACAAGTCATAATCATATCCACATGTATATAAACATATTTGATGTTACACCCTTCTATTCTGAAATTCATTGCTATAATAGATTATCCACTACAGTTTCTAACCTGGTTGTACTGCTCAGGATATTATGGTAGCACAATCTTACAGATAAG
The DNA here is from genome assembly GCF_021869965.1 of Rhincodon typus. NCBI lineage: Eukaryota > Metazoa > Chordata > Chondrichthyes > Orectolobiformes > Rhincodontidae > Rhincodon > Rhincodon typus. Next base: position 44,627,280 of record NC_063340.1, on the reverse strand, counting down.
ACGATTGGAAGAAACAAAATTCATGTGCAAAATTTAATGTACATGTGCCACAACGTTAGCCAACTTTCTTTTAAACAGATGCAGCTGACCATTTATTCTGTTACCACTTATTTATTAGACCATTAAGGGGAAACCTCACCAAGTGTTTAAGCACCTGTCAAGATGCTCAAAAATGTTTTAAAGCTTTTTTAAAAAAAAAAGAACCGTGGATGCTGGAAATCAGAAACACAAACAGAAATTGCTGGGAAACCTTAGCAGGTCCAGCAGCATCTGTGGAGATAAAGCAGAGTTAACGTTTTGGGTCCAGTGACTGTTCTTCAGGTTTTCTGAAAAAGCGTCACTGGACCCGAAACGTTAACTCTGCTTTATCTCCACAGATGCTGCTGGACCTGCTAAGGTTTCCCAGCAATTTCTGATTTTGTTGCTTTAAAGATTTCTGGTTTCCTGGGCAATACGTTGATCAGACCAATCTTTAACAACCTCAGAAATTGGTACTTTTTCAACGAAACAAGCACCAGTTTTGGACAAAGGAAGTCCATCCATTGGGTGATAACAAATTGCCAAAAATAAATAGAAATTCTGAGGTATATAGGAAACTGAGCTTCAAGTAGCCAAACTTGAGTCAACTGGCTTGGTGTCATTCCACAAAATCCATTCTCATTGCAATACTTACAAATTTCAGTCCCTGCAATTTAAACTTATAGGGCTAGATATCTACTTGTACAGTGCAGCATACTAAAGTTTTAAATCAATGTTAAAGGCTCTGCTGCAGTGGAAACAGACAACTCTAACCAAGGACTAATAGGAAAATTAAAACACTCGAGTAACTGCAAAAATAAAAACAAATGAGAAGTAAAAGGGAGGGTAACACAAGGAGAAATAATTGTAAACTTTAATGTAAGGCTAGAAGTAACACCATGTCTGATGTTGAACAAGTTTAATAATACAATTTAAGGATTTGTACGAGCATCTCAGTATGAAATGAAGTCTATAGAAAGTAGGCATATAAGGAGTGGAATTGTTTGGAGCTACCAGGGTTGGAAATAGTTAATCTATTAAGTTAATATTGGAATAATGATGCCTTGTAGATTGAAAATAAGGGAATGAATTATAGTACCAAAGATAATGCAAACGTCTACACATGAATGTGATACCTAGCCCTCAGGGAAGTTGAAACACAATTTGCAGTGAAAACTCAAAAGCAATCTTTATCCACCGGCCTCCTTCCAAAAACAAATTTGTTATGAACAACTTTTGAGCACTAAGCTACATGTTTAAGTTCATAATTACCACAATTAGTGTCATCAACTTACACTAAAGCTTTAAAACTTACTTATGGTTAGTTGTGCTATTACATTGCAGCAATGTGGTACAAATCGTTTTAGAGCCGCTGCTGGACGACACTGGAAAGAAAAGATGAAAATAAACTGCATATTCAGAGATATTGTAGCAGGTGTTTTTTTTTTATTGCAAAAGTGCAGTCGAATAGCAGACATGTGGCATTTCTCCCGAAGCTCATACATGCAATTCAATCTTATTCCAATAGTGGCAGACCATCTTGCTAACTGGATTCCTCACAAGTAGCAATGAAATTATGGAACGCCTGATGTTCAGTAAATGGACCTCAAAATTACTCTCTCAAAATCTATTCGTGTATTCAACAGATCACCAAAGAACAGAATTTATTGAAGAACAGACAGCTGCTGCAATAATGGCCAATTTGTCTAAATGGAGCAATTACAAAGGCCATCCAGATCTCACACGACACCATCATTTAAATAGTATAATGATTTTTCCAAATAATGTGAATGCTAATTAGATGCAGCATTCATTATTGTATCTGAAATCATATGGCATATTTTCAGACAAGTGGTGCAGAGGCACTCTTACAAACTAAGATCAGGATTATGACAACAGCCTTGATAAACAACAGAGAGCAAGAAAAGGAGCAGGGCAGCAGCCAAGTTATGTAGTAGCTAATCTTGGCTAATAGACAGATCTGGGACAAGATATTGGTGTATGGCATTGAGAAAAAGAGAGGGAAGCTATTTTGAAAATGTAACTTCAGAGGAAGCAGATAATGGATTTAAGATGTAATAGAGTAATAGAATCAGAGTAAAACAGCATGGAAACAGGCCCTTTGGTCCATGCTGACCACAGTGCGCACTCAGCTAGTTCCAATTGCTCGCATTTGGTCCATATCCCTCTCAACCCTAAATGTTGCTATTGTATCTGCCTCAACCACTTTCTCTGGCAGCCCATTACATATACGCACCACTCTCTGCATGAAGAAACTGCCCCTCAAGTCCTTCATAAATATCTTTCCCCTCTCACCTTAAACCTATTCCCTCTAGTTTCCAATTCCCCATCCCTGGAATAAAGACTATGCATTCATCCTCTCTATGCTCCTCATTTTATACACCTCAATAAGGTCACCCCTCATTCTCCTACATTCCAAGGAGAAAAGTCCTATCCTGGCCAACTTCTCCCTATAACGCAGGGCCTAGCAGTCCTGGCAACATCTTTGTAAATCTTCTTTGCACACTTTCCACTTTAACCATGTCTTTCCTACAACAGGGTGACCAAAACAGTAAACAATCCTCCAAGTGCAGCCTCACCAATGACTTGTACAACTGTGACATAATGTTCCAATTCATACACTCAATGCCTCAACCGGTGAAGGTCAGCATGCTAAATGCATTAGTCATCACCCTGTCTACGTGTGATGCCGCTTTCAACAAACTGTGTACTTGTACTTCTAGGTCCCTCTGTTCCACAACACTCCTCAAGACCTTACCATCTACTGTAGAAGTCCTACCTTGGTTTTACTTTCCAAAGTGCAAAACCCCACACTTCTGTTTTGAATTGCATTTGCCAATCCTCAGCCCACTTCCCCATCTGATCAAGATCCTTCTGTAATTTTTGACAACCTTCCTCGCTATCAACTATGCCTCCTAATTTTGTATCATCCGCAAACTTACTAATCATGCCCTGTACTTTGACATCCAAATCATTTATGTAAATAACAAATAACGAAGGTCCCAGCACCAGTCCCCTGTGGTGCACCACTCATCACAGGCCTCCAGTCCAAGAAAAAAAACCTTCAACCATCACCCTCTGCTTCCTACCATCAAGCCAATTTTGAATCCAATTAGCTAGCACTCCCTGGATCCCATGTGACCTTACCTTCAAGACTAGACTGCCATGCGGGACCTTGTCAAAGGTCTTACTGAAGTCCATATAGGCTGCTCTACCCCCATTTATCTTCTGGGTTACCTATTCGAAATAAACTTAAAGATGTGTTTGATATGACTTCCCACGTACAAATCCACGCTGACTATCCCTAATCAAACCTTGACTATCCAAATGTTGGTTGATTCTGTCCCTCAGTATCCTCTCCAATAACTTGTCTATCACTGATGTCAGGCTCACTGGCCTGTAGTTCCCTGGCTTGTCTTTGCTACCTTTCATAAACAATGGAACAACATTAGCCACCTTCCAATCTTTCAGAACTTGACTAGTGGCTAAAGATGAAGTAAAAACCTCACAAGGGCTTCTGCAATTTCTTTCCTAGCCTCCCACAATGTCCGAGGATAGATTTGATTTAGCCCAAGAGATTTATCCACCTTAATATGCTTTAAGGCTGCAAACACCCCTCTGGGAATGTGTATGACAAGTTGGTTAATTTAAAAACTTGAGCAATAATAAAATTGGGGTCCAGGTGTGAAAACAAAAGCATTGTCAAAGTCATTTTTTATAATGCTATGTTGTCTTCAGATTTAAATAACTAACTTGCTTTGAATAGATTGGTGTACAATTTGAAGATTGATACCCCATGCCTCCAGCAGATGCATGACTGACAAGCACTACTTTATGACACAATCAAAAACTGATACAAAGCACTGCATTTTTAAAAAATGCTGCATTGAAGGTGACCATAATTTAATTAATTTGTAGGTGAAATCAATTTGTAGTCCCTTATACATTACAACAATTTTAGTTGTTACAAACCTTAGAAGCTGCCCGACACATATCTGCCACCATTCTGCCAGCAACACGAGTCTCAAAAATATTTGTTGTAGCAAAGTTAAACACCTTCTCCAAAGCAACCTACAATAAAAACAGAATAAACAGATTATTACAATATAATTAGACATGCTTATTTTGCCAAAACAAATTCTCTTTCCTTTTTTCTCCCAATTCTTTCCACAAAGTATGATAAGGAACCAGCATGGTTTTAAAAAGAACTAGCATTGTTACATTGAGTGTTCTTGCTGATTGGTGCATAAATGCTCAGAGATTATGACACATTGGCATATAATAACGTTACATTTATACTTAAAACTAATGGTCATAAATATGATAATAAACTTGACAGCATTCAGAATATTAAAAATATCTGCACATTGGTGTCACTTGGGCAAAGAAAAAAGGCAGGTGATTTATGAGAACAATGTCACCTCAATTTTTCTGTTGTGCATGACTTTTTATTTCAATGAGGTGCTGTAATGTTTACTGGCATTTTTATTTACAAGAAACTGTGCACAAACCCCCCCCACCCACCCAACTCTAAAGCACAAGGTAATTAGAATTTGTTGAAATTAGACAGCAATTTATGCAGCTCTTGAGGATTCAAACACCTAATAAAATTCAGATTTTTCAACCGCATGGAACTAATTTTACTTCTGCAACAAAACTAAATTTAGGTTTTAACTAAGCCATTAGGTTTTGCAGTTAAATGGCGTGGTAACCAGATATTTAGTTGTTGCTTCAGGGATAATCTTCTACATTTAGGGGTAGGGCAGCAAGAGAAACAAAGCTCTGGGTGAAAGCACAAAACATTTTAGAAACCATAGTACAACACTTCCTTCTCAGATTTACAGCTAACTAACTCAATATAATTGGAATCAATATACCAGAAAAATCTCTTTGGAGCACTGTGTGAGAATGGTACTAAAAGTTGAAGAGAGTCCCAGTTCAACCAAGCTTTCCAAATGAGTCATCTTCTCAGTTTCTGTTTCTTCTCTTGTTTGTTCCAGTGTACTAATTTCAATCAAAGCAAAACATCTAAACCCAAAACAAAACAGATATAAATACACTGAAGTATGCACATATTCAATTTTCTCTACATTGAAGAAAATGAATCCTTTGGTTAATCACTCCAGGAAAAACAGCTGAAACAGAACTTGAATCAAATCAAAATTGTATGACCAAGACTTGGAAACCATAAACATAACAAAAACAAAAACTGCAACAGACAAACGATACCTATCCTCAATTGTTCAGAAACACAAAGTGACTTCGTACAATGAATCACAGAATTTCTACAGTGCAGAAAGAGACCATTCGGTCCATCAAGTCCACACTGACCCGACTAAGAACATCCCACCCAGACTCAGCACGTTACTCCATGTCTGTAACCCCACGTTTACCATGGATAATCCACCTACCCTGCACATCCCTGAACACGGACAATTTAGTATGACTAATCCACCTAAACTGCATATCTTTGGACTGTGGTGGGAAACTGCAGCACCCAGTAGAAACCCCACGCAGATACAGGGAAAGTATGCAAACCCCACACAGACACAGTCACCCATGGCTAAAATCGAACCCTAGTTCCTAGTGCCATAATAAGCACTGCTATCCACTGAGCCATCGTGCCACCCTACTTTGAAAGGCAGTGATTCTCACTAGGAGGACTAAGGACGCTACTCCTTCAGAGACGTCCTGGAACTGAGATGACTGACCTCAAACAACCATCTTCCTGTGTGCCATGTACGACCCCAACCAGTGGAGAGTTTGCCCGCTGCTACCCATCGATTCCAATTTTGCTAGGGCTCCTTGATGCCACACTCTGTCGAATGTAGCCTTGATGTTAAGGGCTGTCACTCTCCCTCACCTCTGGAATTCAGCTCTTTTGTCCATGTTTGAACCAAGCCTGTAATGAGGTTGGGAGCTAAGTGGCCCTACCAGTACCCAAACTTTGATTTGGTCACTAAGCAGGTGCTGCTTGACAGCACTGCCGATGTCACCTTCCATTAGTTTACTGGTGATGTCCTACAAACTCAGTGACCATGTTTCCAAATGGTATTAACAAAGTAGTACATGAAAAGCTGCAGAATTCAAATATTTAAGAAATTTGTAGAAAACAATTATACTCATTAGAAGAGTTCGTCAGTGTTGAGGAAGAACTGCATGGAACACCTGCAATGTTGTTATTGTTAATTTAAATAAATGACAAATTCAAAAACTTAATGGCTCAGCAGTTGCAAAAAAGGTGCAAAAAGCCAACAAACTGGCAATGAAAATATCTTTAAGCGTCAAACATTTCTGGTCAGTTTTACATCCTCTGCCATCAACCTAGAAAAATCAGTGTTTCGTCATTAATCTTGGAGTTGTTTCCATATATTGCTGGGTTTTCACAGAATTAATTCCCAATTGAATTAAAGAAAATTACATTGAGCAACCAGTGGAGAATTACACACAATGAATATCAGTTGCACAAACTAGTTTTTTTTTGATACAGAAGGTATGGGGTTTCTCAAATCAACCAGGTTTAGAATGGCAACAGCTTAGGGTAGAATCATAATTGCTTCCCGTGGGAAGGCATCCAGAACAAGGAGACAGTACCTTAAAATGAGGACTTTGCCAATCGGGAGAGAAAATGCATACTTTTTCATATGCAGGACAGCAAAAATCTGAAATACTCTTCATTCAAAAGGTAATGGAGTATTTTAAGCAACTAAGCATCAAGAAAAAGATAAATGTTCTTTGTGAAACATGGTATCAAGGGATTATAAGTCAAGTCATCGATATACATTCGATCATGATCTAACAGAATAGACTGGTCTATTCCTGAATTTATTTCTTGTTTTATTACTCTACTCAAGGTACTTAAACAATTAATTCTAAAATCATGAATGTAACATCCTCAATATCCTTATCATGCAGTATCATCTTACATACAGCTGTTTTTAATAGGATTATATTTGAGTGATCTGTTTGTGTTTACAACTGAGGGATAGCAGACTGATCATTCATTAAACAACCCACCCAACTGCCTATGACTTTAAATCAAAGTCTATCAATTCAGTAAAGTGATTTCAACTCCTACTTCACTTATACAAAAAGTAAAAGCAACATGGATTGCAATGGCTTAAGATGGCAGTCCACCACCTTCTCAAGGCCAATAAAGCATGGGAATAAATGCTGAACTTGCCAAAGATACTCGTCCAATAAATAAATAATAAAAATGAAAGCACCGTGCAACTTAAAGTTGTTTGGAAAATGGGTCAACCGTCAGCAAGAATGGTCATTCTAATCTCCACAATGTCTGAAATATTAAAGCATACTGTTAAAAATGCTTACATTATCTAATCTAATTGGCAATTGATTCACATTCGAAAAGTTCATTTTTGCGAAAATGCAAATTAAAATGCACCCTCTTCCTGTTCCAATTGTTGTAACTAATTGTGTATTTCCGAATTGATAACTTCTCTAAGCAGAGGGACCACTTCGATTAAGAAAACACCAGCTGGCACACCAATGGAAACTGCTCCTTCCAAAAGGAATATACAAAATAATTTAGACATTACCACTGCTTTGTTAGCCTCCCCAGGATCTGCAATAATTTGAAGATTAATCTCCATATTAGGATAAAGTGGAACTGCATGGAAGCAGGCCCACAGCAAAAGGACTTTTTTTTTAACCACTTTATACTACGTAGGACTATAACATTTAACTTATTTCTTTATTTTTCCATTTTGTACCTAAGATAGCACCAGGAATGGGGACACTATACACTTTTCACGGTACTCCTGTATCCCTGTTCTTAAGTACACGTGATAGAATTAGAATTAAGTTTACTATTTGCTTGCATATGTTGACATTTACAGATGTCAATCTTAAACAGATTTTTAGAAAGGAGTTTATAAATTTGCTACCAATCCAATTTAGAATTTATTTAACAGTGGGCAGCACAGTGGCTCTGTAGTTAGCACTGCTGCCTCGCATTACCAGTGACCCAGGTTCAATTCCACCCTTGGGCGACTGTGTGTGGCGTTTGCACATACTCCCTATGTCTGCGCGGGTTTCCACTCTCTCAGTCCAAAGATGTGCAGGTTAGGTGGATTGGCCATACTGAATTGCCCACGATGTCCAGGCTAGGTGGATTAGCCATAGGAAATGCAGAGATAGTGGGGTGAGTTGGGTGGGATGCTATCTGGAGTGCCAGGGTGGACCTGTTGGGCCAAACGGCCTGTAAGACTCTAAGGATTCTGTAGATTCTAAACGTAACGTACAAACTGCTATTATCACGATCCGTAAACTCTCAATGTACCTGTCCATAAATTGAAGTACAAAGTCTTCAAATTCTGCTGTGGCTGAGCAAAGTTCCCTCTCTACCTAAAACATAAGAAAAACAATAACATTCAAAGTTAAATCGCTTTTATATGCACAGTTCAAGCAGAATCATGACAGAACAAAGCAGCCCACTTGATTGGCACCCCATCCAACACTTTCAACATTCGCACTCTGCACTGCTGATGTATGTTAGCAGCAGTGTACATCATCTACAAGATGCACTGTTCCAACTCACTCACGCTCCTTCGACAGCACCTTCCAAACCCATGACTTCTGCCACCTGGAAGGACAAGGGCAGATGGATGAAAGCAGCACAACCCGCATGTTCTGCTCCAAGCTATATGCTGTACAGAGTTGAAAGTATATTGCTGTTTCTTCATTAAGTCAAAATCCTGAAACTTCCTCCTAACAACACTGTAGTTGTAATTAAAACCCCTTGACAATGGCTGGTGAAGATGACAGATCACCACTACACTCAAGGGCAAATGGGAATAGGTAATTGTGCTGGTCTAGCCAGTGAAACACACATCCCACAAATTAATAAAAACTCAAGATTTTTGTCCCCGTCAATCTCATTTTCCATCCATTTTCTTTTTTGAAAGGGTTGAATTTTTTTGCCAGGTGACAATTTTGTAGGGCCAAGGAAGAGTTATCCCAGTCAAAATGTAATTCTTTAGTGGGGAATTTTACATTGCATTGGGATCCCGCACTTCTACTCAAGCCCACAACATAACTACTGAGGTTGACCATGCCCTGCACCAACTTAATCAGCGGACAGTTAAATGACTCATACAGGGCCCACCGTCCCCAGTCATATGGTCAGCAGCTCACTGCTTCCAGCAACATTGCTGTGATTGCATTCAGTCCCTAGTGGAGATCACTGCAATCAACAACCTGTCAACTCACACCCAGGGAGGCATCGTGGCTCAGTGGTCAGCACTGCTGCCTCATGGCGCCAGGGACCGGTTTCGATTCCACCCTTGGGCGACTGTCTGTGTGGAGTTTGCACATTCTCCCTGTGTCTGCATGGGTGTCCTCCAGGTGCTCCCGTTTCTTTCCACAGTCCAAAGATGTGCAGGTTAGGTGGATTGGCCATACTAAAATTGCCCATAGTGCCCGGGGTGTGTAAATTAGGTGGATTAAACATGGGAAATGCTGGGTTACAGGGAAAGGGTAGTGAAAGTGTGGACTTGTTGGGCCGAATGGCCTGTTTCCACACTGTAGGAATTCTATGATTGTATGAGCCAGACACCATTTCATGTTGGGGTGCAGCAGAAACTTTTCAGGTTCAGGCTAAACAAAAGGAAACAAGTGGCCCATGGGTAGCTGGGCTACCCAAAGCCATCCACACACAAAAGTGTAACAGGGGCTGAGGGTATTGCATCTTTAGCATTGTGTAAAATTGGGTGCAATCAACAACCTGTCAACTCACACCCAGGGAAATGCAAATGTTCAGCCCTTATATGAAAGATAGAAGACTGCTTATCTGTAAGAGGTATTATATCCAAGCTACTGTCGAGCAAACAAACATGACCTGCCAAGCAGAGCTGGCTTAGAGTGATCAGTGCCTCAATGTTGAGAATATTGACTTGGCAGAGGGTGCTGCTGTTGGACCTCCTTTCTTGACACCTGATTTAGAAAATTTTGAGAAATGACCTTTGGTAGTACTTGGAGGTGTCTGCTCCAAGTTGTCCAAGTCTCCAAACCAAAGCTGGAGCGTTGGAATAATTATTGCCTCATAAGCCATAACTTTGGTTTCAGGTTTGATAACCTAAAAACCAAGATGGGCACCTGGTGAACCTACAGCATAGGACCTGGGGAAGCTAAACAGCAAATGCAGCATTCAACAGCAAGGAGAATGGTCCCACAACCAGTCCTGCCACATCCAGTTATGAACTGCAGTGGTCAATTAAATCAGTAATTGAATGAGACGGTTCCACAAACATTGCCATCTCCTAGGATGGGGGAGCCCAACATCTTAGCTCAAAAGTCAAGGTCAAATGAAGCATTTCCAAACATATTCAGTCGGTCGTGCTTAGCAAATGATCCATCCTGGCATTCTCAAAATCCCCAAGACTACAGATACCAGTCACCAGCCCATTCCTTTCACTCCACATGATAAGTAGTAGATGAAAGCACTTGGAAACAGCAAAGGCTGTGGGCTCTGTCAACAGTAATACTGAAGTTGTAGAATTCAACACATGCTCCAGAACGAGCCAAGTTGTTTCAATACATCTACAAGATAAACATCTACCTGGAATACTATTTTTAGGTGCTAGCCTCCACAAGTTTGAGTGTTTTTTTCTGGGGGGGGCTGTGCGTTTAGGCACACTGCCCAACTATGTCCTGCCAGGAAAAAATATAATCCGTTTGGTTATCTCCCCATTTGTCTACCCCCACATCGTCAGTAAAATGATGGAAAATGTCAATTACAATGCTGTCAAATGACACTTAATAAGCTGCTCACCAATGCTCAATTGGATCTTGATCAGCACCAGATGCCATTTCTGGGTTGGTCCAAACAATGACAAATGAGCTAAATTCAAGAGTTGTGGCATCAAGCAATCCTTGCAAAACGGAAGTCAATGGGAAGAAGAATTCGCCACTGGTTAATCATACGTAAAGTTTTTATTGTATTTATTGTGGACTGAAATCAGGAAGGGAATGTTCTAAATCCAAGGATTTTGGATGGAATTGCTGCACGTCAGAATGAGTTTCAGTCACTTGCTTTTCAAAGTGGTATTTGGCCTGCTGCTTCATTCAAATAGTGGGAAGGCTATTTCAAACATGCTGTCACCACAGGATGCGTACAAAGATTCGTTGGGCAATAGTTTGCTAATTGGTTTGTGAACCAGTTGTAGACGACAAAGGCCCTCAGGCTGACAACAACTATCTGACTGGTTCATCAGTAGCTCAACAGCTTGTGGGTATGCAAGATACTAACAGCCTGCAGAAAGCTGCAAAGACAAATAGTGCATCTCTCTCCAGTAAAATATCAAAGCATGAAGAAAGCCAGTTATTATTTTCCCTCACCAGTCAATGTAAGCTGTGGCCTTTAACTAGTAACTGATAGACATTGTGGCTAACATAGCAATTACCTGTCCCTCCTGCAAAGAGGGGAAAGAACCTGGTGAAGAGGGATTGAAGAATACTAAGTCCTGGCAACAAAATATTCGCAGCAAACCCTGCAGACTGGAGCCATTGAACAGCTTGTCCTGTTTTATTTCTCCCTTTCCACCCATACCTTCTACGAGACATAACCTGATATAAACATGAATATACAAAAACAAAGATGCTGGAAAAGCTCAGCAGGTCTGGCAGCATCTGTGAAGGTAAAAAACAGTTAATGTTTAGGATCCGGTGGCCCTTCCTCAGAACTCTTTTGATCCAGCATCCGCAGTTCTTTCAGTTTTTAGAAGCATAAATGTAGTTGGAGAACCATCTACTTGGTGAAAGACCCCCCTTCACAGGCTCAAACCCGGCTGGTCTTCTAATGTCGAGTGGAATGTTACAAGTACTGGGAATACATATTTGACTGATGCTATTTACAGGAATTCAAGTAACTTTGGAGAAAAGGCTAGCAAAGTTTTGTAGGCAATAAGAGACTTTTTAAAATTTATTTATTTTGTGGAATGTGGGCATTGCTGGCTATCCAGCATTTATTGCCGGTCTCTAGCTGCCCTTGAGGTGGTGGTGGTAAGCTACTGCAGTCCACCTGCTATGGGTTGAACCACAACGCCATTAGGGGGAGAAAGCCAGGATTTTGGCACAGCAACAGTGAAGGACCAGTGATATATTTCAAAGTCAGGGTGGCGAGTGGCTTGGAGGGAACTTGAAGGTGGTGGTGTTCCCATATATCTGCTGCTCTTGTCTTTCCAGAGATCGAAGTGGTTGTAGGTTTGGAAGGTGCTGTCTGAGGATTGTTGGCGAATTTCTGTAGTGCATCTTGTAGATAGCACATACTGCTGCTACTGAGCGTCGGTGGTGGAGGGAGTGGATGTTTGTGGACGTAGTGCCAATCAAGCTGGCTGCTTTGACCTGGATGGTGTCAAGCTCCGATTGTTGTTGGGGCTACACTCATCCAGGCAAGTAGGGAGTATTCCAGCATTCTCCTGACTTATGGCCGTAAATGTCACAGTCACGGAAACTGTTGTCTTTTGTGCCTTGAGTTTCTGTGTTTCGGACGAAGAGGATGCAGTTTTAAATGAGATCATAGATTAGGTGTTAACGAGTGTTTGCGACTTGTTTTAAGAATAAGATTAGTTATAATAAATGGATCATTTTTAGTTAAATTCTAGTGACAGTCTCTTTTATTCTGGGTAGAAGAGCAGAAGAGAAGTAATTAGCGATTTGGTGACTGAATCAGCACATTAATACAAACTGTGTGACCAGTGTAGTTGTAGGGCTTGATCATCAGTGCATTCCACTACTGTTTTTCCACATTGTCCAGGACTACGTGCTGAGGGATGCAATAAAGCTCCTGCAAAGTCTTATCACAAGATGTGGATATCGCTGGCCAGGCCAGTGTTTATTGTCTGTCCCTAAACGTCCCTCACAAAGCAATGGTGAGACCTATTTTTACTCATTCAGGTTATGTGGGCTTCACTGGCTAGGCCAGCATTTATTGTTCATCCCTAATTGCCTTTCAGAAGGTGATGAGTTGCTTTCTTGAACCGCTTTATTTCATTTGGTGTAGATACACTCACAATGCTATCAGTTCAAGATTTTGACCCAGCATGGAACAAATGCCAGAGAAGCACAAAAGGTATGGGTCACTGTTGAAAACTTTCCGCCATAGTACACCAAAGGGCTAAAAACCGTAGAACCCCTCTTGCTGCAAGTCCAACAAGAAAAATGTTAACATCAATAGTACTGAAATTGTACTGAGGTTCTTCAGTGTGACACACGTTGAAACAAGAAGTTTATTTCTGCTGCACTGCCATTTACAATTGGAAACGTTTTGCCCCAGGTTGACATGGAATGTATATTAGAAACATTAAAATTATTACAGTCTATGACCTCACTAATTTTCCTGCTGCTGCATATATCTCAGAGGCCCATGTATGGCAGCAACTTCTAGAAATAGAAGTCAATACATCTACATGCTGAATAAAATAAGTTTTTGGGAAAACCAAACTACAGCGCACAAGTCAGAAGCAGTATGAAATACTTTCCCCTTTCCTGTGCAAGTAGAGTTCCAACAAAAGATTCAACAAAATCCATAACAAGGCAATTTGCTTCTGAAAAAGAGTCACTAGACCCGAAACATTGACTTTGCTTTCTGTTCCGGAGATGCTGGCGTTTTCCAGCAATATTTGTTTCTAAACACAATTGGCTTGATTGGCACCCCACTAACCATCTTAAAACATTCATTCTCTCCACCGCTGGTGGCAGCAACATCCATCATAGACAAGATGTACAGCAGCAACTTGCCTAGCCTCTTTTCAGAAAACATTCCAAAACTACAGTCCCAAATAGCTAGAAGGAAAAGATGGCAGTTGGATGGTAAGAGACAAACAACACATGAATGGGTATCGGTAACTATTTCTTCCAAATATCAGTGCAAACAGGATGGTCATGTTGTGTGCTGCAACATTCTATACAACTGTACAAAGCTTAAGTGTTACACTTTCAGTCATTTCACCAGCCTTCCTCAAATTTTAACTTATTTGTAAGGAAATTAACATTGAGACTTTTAAATGAAATTACCTCTGAAAGATCATTTCTCTCTTGCAAAACTGATGAACAGTCCACCAAAGGCACCAGAGTAGAAAACGTAGCTATAAACTGGAACGTGATCTACATGGAAATGGAAACAAAATAGTTAAATACACAAGTTTAACAAAAATTAATTTAAACCAGAACTATCCCTTTATCAATACATTTACATCACATTATTTTTCAGGACACAACGGTAAAACATCAAGATATTTCCAGTGTCCACAATCAGTAGTCCTAGAGTTTGTGGGGTATTATTTTTCTAGCAATTTAGAAAACACAGCTGGGCAAATAGAAAATGCACTAGAACCTGCATATAAGATAACGATCTTCCTCAACTATATTGGGACATGTGCCTCAACACTTACTTCACTTCTAAATCTAGAGTTTATCAAACCCAAAACAGTTTACAGCTTACTTTCATAAATTTCTTAACAACTTATATTTATGCAGCATACTGAAGATAAAGCATCCCAAGGATTTTCACAAAGGCATTATGAAACAAAATGCGGCACCAAGTCATACAGGATGATATTAAGGTAGATAACAAAAGGCCTACACAAAGAGGTAGATTTTACAGAGTGCCTTAAAAGTAGAGAGGTGGTGAGGTTTAGGGTGGTTTGGACAACTGAAGGTACATCAGAGGTGAAAGCATTAAATCAGGGATTCTCCTCAAAACAGAATTAGAGCAGTAGAGTTGCCTTGGGGGTTTTATAGCTGGAGCAGATAACAAGAGATAAAGAAGGGACAGGCTATGGAAGGATCTGAAAACACGGATAAGAATTTTAAAATACAGGCATTGTTCAACTGGGAGCCAGTGTTAAGTCCGCAAGAACAGGTGTGATGGATGAATGATATATCATGTGACAAAAAAAGCAATTGAGAATGTTTGATTTAATTCCTTAAATGTCTAGTCACATATCTAAGAATATACTAATATACCATGCACTTGCTGAAATCATTTGGGTCCACTCCGGGTAGGGCTCTCATTAATAGAGGTAGCATGTGCGTTGGGCCTTCAGGGAACCATTTTCCTCCAGAAACCAGACTGCGAGCAACTCCTATTACGCAGCTCAGGGTCGCTGTGAGTTGGTGAGGTTCTGTTAAAGTTTGCAATGCAGGGTATGTTCTAAGATTAAATCAAAAACAGTGATGTCATATTTGAAAGATGGCCCTCAAAAGAAATGTTAAACAAAAACAATATACAACAGAAATAACCGAATTCATCTATCACAAGAAGAAATTGAATCATTCCAATTTATATTTTCTGCCTCGTTTTTCATTAATCTTTAGGAGTCACCCATTTTCCAGGAAAATGAGGGTTCCCAATGTCCTGTACACCTCCCTCAAGTGATCTGCAAGTAGCCAATGTTATTGTCTAAAGGCAGTGTTAAAAGTGTCCGTCTCATTTTAGATATTTTTCTCTAACAGTGGCAGTCATTTCCAAAACAAAAGGACCTCATACTTTCTGTACAAAGAATGCCAAATGATGCGATAAACACCCTCCTAATCTGAAGGTGATAATCTTTCTTTTCCTTGCGTATCACACTGCACACCTTTCCACTGTTTTTGGAATGCATCCCAGAGAACCAAATGGCAAAAGAAGGCCTGATACAAATTGCTAGGTGCTTTTTCACAATGTGTGAACGTATAGTAACAATTATGACCAGATCTTCTCTTTAGTTATACACTATAATTTACAAATATCCACTTAGAGGCTGTTGTGGTGCAGGGCCAGTATTTTGTTACCTCTGAATTAGGAGGCTTGTGTTCAAGTTCCACCTGCAAAGGTGTCTAATAACATCTCTGAACAAGTCGGTTAGAAAGTATCTACAAATACACTCTTGCATTTTGACTTGTACTTTACAGAAATTTCTCCTGCAGCTTTTTGCTTTAAGAAACCTTGACTACCAGTTAAAGTTGGTCAGTTTTTACCACCCTGTTCACAAATAGGCCAAACAAACGCAGAACTACATTTGGAATTAATGCCCTTGTAATAAAATGGCTATGAACAGGTCATTACGGAGAAAAGTCAATCAGCTGCTCAATGTTTTCAGTTTTTGGAGGGGAATAAAATCCATATTTAGACTATAAATATTTGAACCTATTTCAGTGCACTTTCAACAATTAATTTCAAATCATTGAATCATAGAATGATTGCAGCACTAAAAGGAGAAGATAACCTACATATGAATAAAGAGGGAGAAGATAAAGTTTGAGGGTAAACTTGCTTTCCATCTTGGTGTTATATTTGAAGAAAGTCTTGCAAGTATGAAAAGGAAGAGAGAAACTGATGTGAACACAGGCCCCAAGAGGAGGCAGCTAAGAAAATTAATATTTGGGAACCAGGAAATGGCAAAGGAATTGAATAAATACTTCAGTCCTCACAGTAAAAGACACTAACAGCATCCCAAGAAATACTAAATAATCAAGGGACAAAAGCAGGACAGGAAATAAATACAATAGTTATCACAAGAGAAAGAAGAACTAGGGAAGCTAATGGGCTCAAGACCGATAAGTCTCCTAGACCTGGCGGGATGCATCCTAGGATATTAAAAGTACTAACTACACAGATAGAAGCAGCACTGGTAGTAATCTTCCAAGAATCCTTAGATTCTGGAAAAGTCCCACCGAATTGGGAAATTGCCATTGTAATTCCATTATTCATAAGGGGAAAGAAACCAAAAGCATGTGTCAGTTAGCTTAACATCTATTATTGGGAAAATGATAGAATCTATTAGAAAGGACATAACAGCAGACATTTAAAACTTTAAAAATTGGTTTTAAAAATAATGTGATCAAGCAAAGTCAGCATAGCTTTGTAAAGGGTAAACCTAATTTAAGACTTACTTTTCAAGTACAGGTGGGATGACCAGCTCTGGGCGCATCAAAGCCAAATTTTGAAGGGCCTGAGCAGCCTCCAGACTTCCCGTCTTACTGAACATAGCAAGCAGCACAGGTTGTTTGATGCTTTCCACAAAATCAGTAATGTCCTGCTCTGTCAGTTTGTAGCTGTCTGGTATAACATTTAGCCAACTTTCCTTTTTGTACCGTTCTCTGTGCAATCTTCTCACAACGCTAGCAGGCAAGCGTTGTAATAATTTCATCAGTTTCATCTGTTCAAAAATAAATCAATTCCTGATCTATTAATTGAGGGGAAGGAAAAAGGAATTTTCGTAAATCGTAATGAATTATGATAAAATAGTTCTAAATAAAAGATATATACACAACCAAACCAAAAAAAAAAAACAATTACCCCCTCTCATGATTTCCTACTTCAAGGACCGTAACATCCCCCCTCCTGTGATGTGTAATGCCCTCAACCGCATCTCCTGCATTTCCCACACTTCTACCCTCAAACCCCCTCCCCACAACAATAATAAGGACAGAGTCCCCCTGGTCCTCACATACCACCCCACCAATTTCCAATCCAATGCATCATCCTCTGCCATTTTCACCATCTGCAATCGGAACCCCAAAGAGATACTTCCTTCACCACCCCTAGCTGCTTTCTGTAGGATCCACTCCACACTCACCAACAACCTTTCCACCACACCCGGCACCTTTCCCTGCAACTGCAGGAAGTGTTACACTTGCCCCTACACCTCCCCTCTCATCTCCGTTCAAGGCCACAATCGTTCCAAATCCAACAGTGATTCACCTGTACGTCTTCTAATCTGGTCTTCTGCATCTGTTGCTCCCGATGTAGAGGAGACCACATCGGAGAGGCCAAGCGCAGACTGTGACAGATGCAGAGCATCTGCGCTCTGCACGCTCCAATCAATATCACCTTCCAGCTGCCAGCCATTTTAACTTCCCCTCCAACTCCCTTGGCAACATGTCCATCTTGTGCCTCCTCCACTGTCACAATGAGGCTGAGGCCACACGTAAATTGGAGGAATACCACTGTAGATTCTGCCTCGGGAGCTTATAGCCCAATGGCCACAACATAGAACTCACCAACTTCAAAATCTCCCCACACCCAGCCTCATCCCATGTCCAGTCCTCCTTCTAATCCCCACCTCCATGACCCAACACAACCTGTCCATCTTCCTTCTCACCTATCTGCCCCATCCTTCCCATTGGTCAATCTCTATAACCCCCTACCTGCATCTACCTATCACTATGCCACCTACCTTCCCACAACCTCAACCCCCTCCCTCTATTTATTTCCGAGCTCCCTTCCCCCTTCCCAATCTTGATGAAGGGTCCCGATCTGAAACATTGACTTTCCTGCTCCACTCCTCCAGCTCCATATTTTATGGACAAATACAATTCTTGATAAGCTACCTCAGAATACAATGGGACCTTGATTGGATGGGCAAATGGGCCGATGAGTGGCAGGTGGAGTTTAGTTTAGATAAATGAGGTACTGTATTTTGGTACAGCAAATCAGGGCAAGACTTATACACTTAATGGTAATGTTCTGGGGAGTGTTGCCAAACAAACAGACGTTGGAGTGCAGGTTCATTGTTCCTTGAAAGTGGAGTCGCAAGTAGTCAGGGTAGTGAAGAAGTTATTTGGTATAACAAGGTGTAGAGCTGGATGAACACAACAGGCCATGCAGCATCAGAGGAGCAGGAAGGCTGACGTTTCGGGCCTGGACCCTTCTTTCTGAAGAAGAGTCTAGGCCTGAAACGTCAGCCTT
>NC_063340.1:44595597-44608150 GCF_021869965.1 Rhincodon typus | reverse complement strand
CCAGCTCTACACCTTGTTATCGCAGATTCTCCAGCATCTGCAGTTCCTACTATCTCTGAAGTTATTTGGTATGCTTGCCTTTATTGGTCAGTGCATCGAGTGTAGGAGTTGAGAAGTCATATTGTGGCTGTACAGGACACCAGCTAGGCCACTTTTGGAATACTACGTTCAAGTCTGGTCTCCCCACTGTAAGAAAGGCAGTGAAACTTTTAAGGGTTCAGAACAGATTTACAATGATGTTGCCAGGGTTGGCGGTCTTGAGCTACAGGGAGAGACCAAATAGGCTGGGGTTATTTTCCATACAGCGTCAGAGGCTATGGGGTGGCCTTATTAGAAGTTTATGAAATCACGAGGGGCATAGATAGGGTGAATAGTCAAAGCGTTTTCCCCAGGGTAGGGGAGTCCAAACTAGAGGGCATAGATTTAAGGTCCGAGGGGAAAGATGTAAAAAGAACCTAAGGGGTAACTTTTTCCATGCACAGGGTGGCGTGTGTATGGAATGAGCTGCCAGAGGTGGTGGAGGAGGCTGGTACAATTACATTTAAAAGGCATCTGGATGGGTACATGAATAGGAAAGGTTTACAGGGATGTGGGCCAAATGCTGGCATATGAGACTAGATTAATTTAGGGTATCTGGTCGGCGTGGAGGAGTTGCACCGAAGAGTCCATTTCCCTGCTGTACAGCTCTATTACGCTATGAACCCAACTTAATTGCAAGACAACTGGGAATATATAAATATATAACTATGAAAGTGATATAAAAGAAGAAGAGAGGAAAGTAAGATAGAAGCGACAGCTCCACGCTTGCACTAATACAAGCATAATGAATGATTTCCTCTGTATTTAAAATGTAACTTCACCATCCTGGTACAAAAGCTAAATAACTGACAAATTTATTACATATAATTTCCTGCCTGGAATTTAACTTGTAGAACAGTGTTAAATATGTGGAAGAGAAGAAAAGCTCAGTATTAAAGAATGTTAATACAGCAGTAGTAGCAAAATATAGGTGCCCTAAAAGCATCTAAATGTCAGTTTTCAAACTGTGTATTATGGAAAAAGCATTATCAGATAGGCATTGGAAAAGTGTATAGAACAAAATTTAAGTAACAAATTAAAACAATCAACTTGAGAAACTATATAAAATTTCCATACATAATCTCCAAGATCCCAATTACATACATTGGAATCAAGAGAGAGTAGGGAAAAAAAGAAACAAAACAATTTAAGCAGTTTCTAGTTGGAAGAAAATAAACCTTCTGCGATGATAGTCTTTTCCTCTTGAAGATGCTAATTTACTTTCAGCTAATTTTCACATATGGTTAATTGCGTCGCAAATTTACAACAGGTAGAGAAGTTTAGCATTAAGGGATGAACAAAAAACTGCACTATTTATCTAGTGAGGGGAAAAAACTAGAGTATGACAAACTCCTGCTTAGGTGAAGAACATTCATGTTTATTTAAAGTAATAAAATGTAAGAAATAACACCAAGTTACTGAGAAAAATATTAGACAAACTCTCTGCTATGCTCCAAGTACTCCTGAAATCTATGACATTCCACACAGGATATCCAGCTATGGTACACTGACGTGTAGGCTACGGAAATCTGCAAAATCCATTGCACGAAAAGAACTGATTAGGTATAGTCAGCATGGTTTTGTACGAGGGAAACACTGTCTCAAACTTGATTGAGTTTTTTGAGGAAGTGGATTTCAGTAAAGCCTTTGACAAGGTTCTACTCAGTAGACTGATGAGTAAAGTTAGATCTCATGGGATTCAGAATGAACTTGCCAACTGGACACAAAATTGGCTTGCTGGTAGAGGACAAAGGATAATGAAGGGTTGTTTTTCAGACTGGAGACCTATGCCCAGCAGTGCTCCACAGGCATTAATACCGGGTCCACTTTTGTCTGGCATCTATAGAAGTGACTTGGGTGATAATATAGGAGGCATGGTTAGTAGATTTGAACGTGACACCAAAATTGGTGGTATAGTGAATGGTGAAGGTGGTGATCTAAGATGACAAAGAGATCTTGATCAATTAGGTCAATGGGCTGAGGAGAAGCAGATGGAGGTTAATGTGGATAAATGAGAGATATTGCATTTTGGTAAAACAATCAAGGACATTATACAATTAACGTTAGGGCCCTGGATAGTGTTCTAGAACAGAGAGGCCTCGGGGTTCAGGTGCATCATTCTTTAAAATTTGCATCACAGGTAGACAGGGTGGTTAAGAAAGCGTTTAGCACTCTTGCCTTCATTGCTCAGACCTTTGAGTACAGGAATTGGGACATGACATCGCAGTTGTATAGGACACTGGTGAGGCTTCTTCTGGGGTACTGTGTGCAGTTCTGGTTGCCCTGTTATAGGAAGGATATTATTAAACTAGGGTTCAGGAAAGATTTACCATGATGTTACCAAGAATGGAAGGTTGGACAGGCTGGGGCTTTTTCCACTGGAGTGGAAGAGGTTGACAGTTGACCATATCAAGGTTTATAAAATCATGAAGGGCATAGATAAGGTGAATGGCAAAGGTCTTTTTGGTTAGGTTGGAGAATTCAAAACTAGGAGGACTTTTTTTCTTTTTTTAAAAAAAAAAAGGTGAAAGGAGAAAGATTTTAAGGACAACGAAGACCAACTTTTTAAAAAAAATAAACAGTGGTTTGCGTGTGGAATGAAATGCCAGAGGAAGTGGTGGATGCAGGTACAGTTACAATGTTTAACAGACAAGTATGTGAATAGGAAAAGTTTGGAGGGTATGGCCCAGACACAGGCAAGTGAGGCTAGTTTAGTTTGGGAACATGGTCAGCGTGGACTTGTTGAACCAAAGGGTCCGTTTCCATGCTGTACGACTATGCCTCTAAGTTATTTCTTGGCAACAGGGCTGCTTACTCGTTATGCATACCGTTGAATTTAGTTTCTGAACAATAAGCTGTGGTGCAGTGGTAATGTTCCTACCTCTGGTTCAGAAGGCCCAAATTCAAGCCAACCTGCTCCAGGAGATGTATCATAGCAAGTCTGAACAAGTTGCTTACAACAGAAATCTGCCTCTTCTACAAGATACAGGTACTTAAAAGGACAAAAACGTTCACTTAATATAGAAACAACTTGGGCTGTGGCATAGAACAAGCAGATTGGATTGGCCAACTATAATATAGAACAGCTGTATTCAGTTCCATTGCAGTCAATAGAATTAAATGCTGCATACAACGTGGCCAAGTAAGTATTACTTGTTTTGCAACACTGCCGGATACATTTTTCTACCCCACACAGTGTCAATTATTTCTGCTACTCTCTGAATTAAGTATTCAGTTATGATTAGGTAACCTTTCTCAATGATGTTTCAAACTACTAAGAGAAAAATGTACAAAAGTCCGAATAACTATGGGAGACTTATTCAGGGTTCAATTTTTGGAGATACTACAACAGGTCCATTGAGGCATGCATCAAGTATAGTTTGAATATTTAATATATACTATTGGTATTGGTAGCCAAGAACATCCACTGAAATAAAGTGAGCAACTGAACCGATACCATTCTGTCTCTCATGGTTGCATTATCAGGCATAACAAGAATTAGAAGTACCTACCAACCATCTCCCATTATTAGAAGGATGATAGAATGATGCAATGCTGTTAAAAAATCCACTCAAATGCTTCTGTGCTAATTTACTGGGACCACCCTATCAAATTAAAAGATTTGAAAATTGTTATTCAAGTTACATTTCGGAGTGAGATCTAACATGTTTTAGGCTCAAATTCAAATTGGAAGTCATTTTCAGACAAAAACATTTTGCACAATATTAGGACATTACTTTCTCCGGTCTTCAAATGCGCCTTAAATCTAATAGGCAAATTTACAATTGAAAATCACCTACAATTTTAATCATATAACAGATGGCAACAGTATTAAGATAGTTACACATCAATGGAAATTGAGATTCCCAATTAATTTTCACTATGTGGAATTTATGAAACAAGATCAATGGACAATTGTTGCTGGAAATGTGAGCAAAATGGAGCAGTACAGTTTAATAAAAATAGCTCTGAATAATTAACACATCCTTCGCTACATTCACAAACAACATTTGACATAATGGTACTACCACAACAAATCTGATTGGACAAGTATAATGAGAAATTGAATAAAATTGGCATATAAGATAACTTCACCACAAAAATAATTCAAATAAAATACTTAGAATGTAAAGAATTTGCTATGAATTGCAATAAACCCATAACCAAATACTGACCAGCATCGAAGTGATCCAAACCACCACATGGCCAATTTCATAAGCACTTGATAAATATTTGGAAATTAAAACTTGGCTGCTCCCTACTGGCAGATTTAAGCTTCTCAAAAATCTGGTAAAAATCTGGAATATATAAAGTATTCACTAAACAACTTTATATTAAACACAACTTGGTTAATTTTATTTGAAAAACAACTTTAAACACACAAATGGAATTAAAATTATAACAGCATCTTTTCATCTAATAAATGATAATAAATAAATAAATAATATTATAATGATAATAAACTAAGAAATAAATGAACACCATTGATTAAATAAGTTTTGACAATTACAACATTCAATCATTCCTACTATCAAGCTACAAAAAAATCTAGTTAATATACCTGAAAGTAGCAAAGCAATTTACCTTTGGAATGTATTCATCCCAATCTATGTACCCAATGTTATCCATAGCCAAACGTGCAAACAGGTTTACCAGATTCTATCAACAGAAAACAAATCTTCAAGTTCCAATGCATTAACTTTATGACAAGTAAATAGCAATTTAGAAAATCTTCCTTAAAATAGTTGAAATTTGCTACATTATCAGAAAGCATGTGATGACAACTTTTTTTTTTTTTAAAATTCATTCAGGGGATGAAGGATTTGCTGGCTGGGCCAGCATTTATTGCCCATCCACAACTTCCCTCGAGAAGGTGGAAGCAAGCTGCTTCTTAGAGCCACTGCAGTCCATTTGGCATGCACGTAGTCTCACACTGCAGATTCATCAGATCAACACTTCATTGTTAGACATGCCTGGTGCCACTCATGGCGTGTCCTCTTGCACTCTTCACTGAACCACGGGTCACACCCAATCCTGAAGGGTCACTGGATCCGAAACATTGACTCTGCTTTCTCTCCACAGAAGCTGCCAGACCTGCTGTTTTTGAGCCCCCGGCTTGATGGTAATTGTAGAATTGGGATTAGGCGATGACGTTACAGATTGTGTGTGGAATACAATTTCATTGCAACTCCTAGCCCACAGTATCTCATGGGTGTCCAAACGAGTTTGCTTCATGTTCAAAATCTATCCCATTTAGCATGGTGGTAGTGCCACATAACAATGGAGGGTATTCATAATGGAGACTATTCACACAGGTGGTACTGATACTGATACTGTTATGGACAGATGCATCTGCAGTT
Source organism: Rhincodon typus (assembly GCF_021869965.1). Taxonomy (NCBI): domain Eukaryota; kingdom Metazoa; phylum Chordata; class Chondrichthyes; order Orectolobiformes; family Rhincodontidae; genus Rhincodon; species Rhincodon typus. The sequence goes on along the minus strand of NC_063340.1, from coordinate 44,602,712 downwards.
GGTAGATTGGTGAGGATGAGGTCAACTATGTTTTTCCCTTGGTAGTTCTTTCAACAACTGCCGCTGACCAAATGTAGCAACTTTACATTTAGGACTGACTATCCTGGTGATTTGTGGTGCTGCTAGGTCATTCTTGATAATGGACATTGAAGGGCCCACCCAGAGCACATTATGCACCTTTGTCACCCTCCAAGTGGTGTTCAACATGGAGGTACACTGAATCAGCAGCTGAGGTAGGGACAGCAGCTGGTGGCAGCAGAGGTTTTCTTGCCCATGTTTGATCTGATGACACCACACTTCATGAAGTCCAAAATCAGTAGAGGATTCCTAAGGCAATTCCCTCCTAATATGGTACCACATTGCTGCCATCTCTCCTGGTTCTGTCCTGCCAACATGCATTTTAGATAGTGGTGTCTGGGAAATTGTTTACAAATTATGGCTCGGTATGACTACGTCAGGCTGTTGCTTGACTGTCTGAGAAACAGCTCTCCCAATTTTAACATTAGTCATTAAATATTTGTAAAGAGGACTTTGCAGAGTCAACACAGTTGAATGTGCAATTGTCATTTCCGGTGCCTATGTCAATGCTAGGTGGTATTTCTGGTTTCATTTTTTTTAAAAAATGGGATAATTTAGCAGTTTGATACAAGCAAGTGGGTTACTAGGCCATTTCAGAGGGCAATTAAGAGTATACCACATTCCATGGGTCTGGAGTCAGAGGCCAGACCAGATAAGGACGACAATGGTTTCATGCTTATAAATTTTAAAAAAAAATCCAGATTTTTAGAATTCAAATTCCACATCTGCATTAGTGAATTTGAACCCAGGTAAACAGTGTCTCTGGATTACCAATCCAGCCTTAATATCACCATGCCATCACCTCACCAATACATCACGAATCATACTTGGGCACTGTTAAACAATATAAGCAAATAAAAAACACATTCAACTCAAAATAACTACAGCTTTTTTGAACTATCAATGCTTTCATCACTTCATTGGACAATGCCAAAAACATTGACTCTCTCTAATGAGATTCTCCGCAAAATGGCTTCATGAACTTAAATCCTTCTGTAACAACTCTAGCCTTTCATTTGCAAAGGTCCAAACAAAAACTGCTTTATAAAAGATGCTGGCAATTTTGTATACTGTGGTGTTGCAACACCAGAGAAGGTTAGAGTGATGGGGTGGGCGGTGTGGGTGGTGGTGGTGATGGTGGTGTCATGGAGGGATTTGAACAATTTTACCTTTTGAACCCTTGGTTAAGCCAGGAATAAGCCAATAGGTAACATTTACATGTTGGCGCTGGGACAGGATACAAAGTTTTACACAAGCAGGCACCATCCAGAAGAGATCTGGCATAGTCAAAGTCTAGAAGTGATTTTTCTTATTAGCTCGTGGGATAACGCAGAGGTGGATGGAGGTGGTGAAAGAAAGCAGTCTGTGGAAGAAAGCACTCTGTGATGCAAGGGTACAAGATTAACAATAAAAAAAAAAGTACTGGAAATATTCAACCACAGCAGAGAGAGAAGCAGAGTTAACATTTTTGGATAATGGTTATTTTTAACTATTTCTCTGAAATTTAGGCTTGTGTATTGTCAGCTAATCATCAACGGTAGACATGTTCAAAGAATTCTCATTATTAGCCAGGTGAATGTAGCTCAGTTGGGAGCTTCCCACCCGAGTCAAAATAAAAAGAGTTAAAGCTCCACTTCAGAAGCACAAAAATTAATGCCAAGATTACAGCCCAATACTGAGGGAAGGCTCCATTGCCTGAGGTACGATCTTTTAAGCAAGATACTAAACTGAAGCCCATCTGCTTCCTCAGCTGGATAACCAAGATCCAATGGCTTAATTCTGCAAAAGAGAAGGGGGAGGTTATTCCCACTGTCCTGGTCAAAACCTATTCCTCAAATCAACATCACTGACGTAGTTTCTGGTCAGTACCGCATTGCTGTGTTAAAGTCAGCCTTGTGGAAACTGCAATATGTTACAAAACAGATTATAGAATTAAAGTCCTTCATTGACTGTAAAGCACTCTGCAGTTGTGAAAGGAATATAAATAAGGCTTCATTTGAAAAAAAGTTCATGGAACGATTGGCTTACCCCTTCCCACTGAGGGAGATTTTGAACAGTGATGTAAAGGTGTATGAATTCATCAAACCAAAGCCTGCACGAAATAAACAAATTCAAAGTACATTAATGAAAACAGATCAGCAATTGCAACATCAATAAACTAGATCACAGCATTTGTGTGAAATTACATGCAGTCTCCTACTTATTTGCATTCAATGAGTTAATCTCCTGAATTTAATCACATGGGATATAAAGAGCAAGTGTAGTCATCAAGTGACAAGAGGTCTGAGGGCAGGAAATACTTTAACTAAAGACAACTGAAGTAACTAAGCACACATTTTAAAGCGATATTCTATACTTCCATAGTAAACTGTTTTCATTTTCATAATGCAAACTGTTTAAATAAAACTGGCATAATGCAAGTTCACACTTTTATAGTGAAACATGACTGTGGCTCCACCAAGAGGATGCCAGGTCCACAATGTTAAGTGAATAGTTTTTATTGCCAACAGCAGAAATAGCTGACAAGTGTGCAGTAAATGAACTTTTAATCTATTAAATCAATTTTCCATTGAGTTGCTAACAAATTGAAGGATGTGAAAATATACCCTTGGATGATTACTTTTCTCATTCTGTCTCCCTTTCTCTGTTTCTCTCTGCTTCAAGCATTAACTCCTTTGCGGGATTCTGCTTTGTAGCACTGAGTATCAGCAGTCCTAAATCACTTGAAATTAATCTTTGTTACTTCATTCTAGGCTCTACTACTGGAAATATTTTGTTTCTATCATCAAGTTTCATCCCAAGATAATGTTGCATACTTTCCATCAAATCATTCCACATTGTCATCTGCCCTAATGATTCCATTAGTCTCTAGGGTCTGAAACCATGGAAGATGCTGCTTTTAAGATTTGTCAATTATCTCAGATCTTACGTACCTTCTCCCAAGGTTACTGTAAATTTGTGTGTACAGTCAACTTATGAAGCCTCAAAAACCCTACCAAAATGGAGGCTGACTTACATTTAGAATATAGCAGTGAATCACCAGACGATTGTGGATTGTCACAATCGTTCAGTTTTGCTATGCAGGGTTTACTCTGTGGGTACATTTTAAACTGTTGCGCATCTTTGTAACATAGCCCACTTCAACTATTTGATCCCTTGCACCTACTTATCATATACATGGAAGTATAACATGTGGGAGGTTGACGACAAGTGCAAGTACAGCATATCACAGCATGCACATACGTGAGAGAGAGAGGTGTGTGTTGGGGGAGGGTGCAAAATCAACTTATACACCAGGATAAGCTGCTTGTGGCTGAAAAAAAATCTAGGATTGTTTACGTGCCATGATCCACAACACATTTTTTTTCCCCCAATTAGAACAACATTCAGTTAAGTCCTCAGTTGAAATTGCATCTGCATTCTCAAAAAGTGACACTTTAAAGGTGAAATAGAGGTTCCCAAAAGAATTAAAGTTAAAACTGGAGTTAAGTTTCTTTGGACATTGCTTGCCCAGAATAACCAAAGTACAAGTTGAAGCACTGTGCTAAACAGATGCAGTACTGTGGATTCAAAGGCGAAATAACTTCCTAAATATACACTAAATAGGAAAGAAATTCTGCACAGTTTAGGAACTTTCATAACCTTTCAGCAGAAAAATCATACAAGTTGAATTGCTATCTATTCAAATAAAACAAAATTTCAATAACAAACATAATTTACAGTATTTGCAGTTAATGCTAAAATTAGGCAGCAGTTTTAAATTGACCCCATCTGGTGGCAGATGTTGATCATGCAGGTAGCACTGAAGTCTCAAAACAACCTACACCAATCAACTTTTGCCACTAGATGGAGCCCAGGACTTCAATGAGAGTTCTTTGTCCTAATAAATCCATTAATCTTAAACAATTATGGGATGGGGGCTGACAGAGCTTAAAACACTGCAGTAAAAGAAATGTTAACTTGCAGGCCACAGAATAGCAAGTCTGTGACAAATTAGGTTCAAGTGAAACGTGCAAACATTAAATTATTAATATAGCGGTAAAGCAAAAATGATGTTGTGTGGCAATGCTAAGCAGGGGTCATTGCAGACTGACATGGTATTTCACACCTCACTTTTTCACCCATTCCAAGTCCTTATAGATTCCCATAATGTTCAGTTATTGACAGGGGCTATTATAGCATTGTCTGCAAATGTGGATACCAGTCCTACTTAGCCCTACATCCAATTTATTGTATTGCGAACCAGAGATTCCAGAATAGAACCTTGTTGGAGATTACTGGCCAGAGTAATACAGCATAGAAACAATCCAACTCATCTGCGCCAACTAAACATCCCAAGCAGACCTAGTCCCATTTGCCAGCATTTAGCCCATAGCCCTCTAAACCCATCCAATACATGACCTTCCAGATGCCTTAAGTGTTGTAATTGTACCGGCCACCACCACTTCCTCTAGCAACTCATTCCATACACACACCACCTTCTGCGCAAAAAAGTTACCCCTCAGGTTCTTTTAAATCTTTTCACTCTCACCTTAAACCTATATCCTCTAATTTTGGAATCCCCAATCCTAGGAAAAAGACCTTAGCTGTTCACCCTATCCATGGCCCTCACGACTTTATAAAGGTCTACAGGGTCACCCCTCAGCCTCTGACGCTCCAGGGGAAATACCCTAGCCTATTCAGCCTCTTCCCTAGAGCTCAAATCCTTCAGTCCCAACATCCTTGTAAATCTTTTCTGTACCTTCTCAAGTTTGACAACATCCTTCCTATAGCAGGGTGACCAGAACTATACACCGTATTCGAAAAGTGGCCTCACCAATATCCTGTACAGCCACAACATGACATCCCAACTCCTATATTCAATATACCTGTCCAATGAAGGCAAGTGTACCAAATGCCTTCATCACCCTGTCTATATGCAACTCCACTTTCAAGAAACTATGCACCAGCGTCCCTAGGTTTTTTGGCTTGGCAACACTCCCAGGGCCCTACCATCAGCTGTACAAGTCCTGCCCTGATTTGCCTCACCAAAATACAACACCTCACATTTATCTAAATTAAACTCCATCTGCCATTCTTCAGCCCATTGGCCCATCTGATCAAGGTCCACCATCTATTTTGGTGTCATCTGCAAACTTACTAATATGCCTCCTATATGCACATCCAAAACAGGTCAACACGCTGCTGGCGTCTACAAGACCTAAAAAACAAACACTTCCAACGTTGAGAAAATAAACTTAACTTATCGCTCTTCCTCACTTCTGTTATCAAAGAAAATTACTTTTCTTCCTTCAATTCTGTATCTCCTCAGATGTTCCATTAATTTTTTGGTGAGAAACCCTATCCAAGGCTTTCCAAAGGTCTATGGCTACATTTCCCACATCACACAATATCAAGAATTCTATTAGACTAGTCAAATGCAATAATCTTTTCTGAAATTTATACCTGCTGCTTCAATGCAATTTTAAAACAAAGGTTATCAATGTTGGTCAGCCCATCATATCAAAGTGCTAGACAAAAATACCTGTACTTGTTCCACAAAAATGATCAAATCAGGATTAAATCACAATTGCCTATGCACCTCCAGTCACTTTAAGAGTCTTAATACAGAAGTCCAAGAAATGAATATCTTTTCAGAGCTTGAGAATGGCATACAAAAGAGGGACAAACTATCCAATGAAGGAAAAAAAATCTAAAAACAGTATAATAAAAGATTAGCATACTTACCTGAATCCTTTATGATGCAGATGAGGGGGGAGGGTGGTAGGAAGAAACATTTCAAAATAACTGATTGCTTTCTGCATAGTGACATCAAAAGGACACATCAATGGTTTCCATTCATCTAACATCTCTGCGGTAGCTTCATCTGGAAAATACCTGAACAAAAAAAGAAAAACAGCACAGTTCTAGTTACAAAAAATAATTCCAACACAATATCATGAACAGTACTCGCAGCATAAAATATTTTGAAACGTTCAAAGCCGGACCTACTTAGCAATTGAATTTAATCTGCCCATTAATAATTGTTCACATCAGCTTCAAAGAGCTGTAGGATTCAAACAAGCAAAAGAATGCAAGGCACTTTTTTTTTTTATTAAACTCCACTGTTCATTTAGCAGAAATAATACAAACAGTTGAAACTCAACTAGTTGGAAAATAAATATATACGTACTCATCTGGGACTTAATAGTTCACGTTTTTATTTACAATGCTTAAACAAGTCATAATTTTTTCACAACAATCTTTACCAAATGCTTATTTTGTACATTTGGAACAAGGATGCTCTCTCTCACATGGTTTAGTCTCTAGTGGCATCTTGGACCTTTCTACGCTACTAACATATAATGTTCCAGTAATTGAAGAATTTTACTGTACTCATGCAAAAAACAAAAAGCAAATGTTATGTTAATTTTTGTTGCAGGGAGTTGGAGCACAGAAGTAAAGAAGTCATACCACAGGACTCTGGTGAGACCACATCTGAAATACGGTGTGCAACTTTAGTCTCCATACTTAAGAAAAGGATAGATTTACACTGGAAGCAGTGCAGAATGTTGGTCCAAGAACTGAGAGGATTGTCCTAACTGAGAAGCTGAGTAAATAGGCCTACATTCTGTAAACTTTAGAAGTTTGAGAATTGATGTCATTGAAACACAAGATTCTGAAGGAGCTTGAAATAGTAGATACGAGATTGTTTACACTTGTCAAGAAATTTAAAACATGCAAGCACAGTTGCCCAACAAGGGGCTGATTATTTAAGTTTGAGATCAGGAGAAATGGCTTCATTCGGTGCTTATGATTTTTAAAAAATCTTTGCTTAGCATGTCAGCATCACTGGTGCAGTCAGTATTTATTGCCCATGAAAAAGTGAACCACCCTCTTCAACCATTGCAATTCTTGGTGTATAGATACTCTTTGTGGTGTTGTTCAGATTAAAGCACAGGATTTTAACCAAGCAACAGCAAAACAAGTTAGTACAGTGTCTCTTGGTGGGAAACTTGCAAGTGATGCAAGGTGGTAGAGATAACAAGGTGTAGAGC